>NC_053025.1:28506788-28521810 GCF_003073215.2 Triticum urartu
GATTGTTACTGAGGATGGTGGGTATGAGTCCGCTAGTGACTATGATGAGGAGACTATTGGCTCTTATTACACGTGACGAACACGGTGGAGACGATTCTGATCATGAGACGCAATACATGGCTCCTGAAGATGCTGACAGGTATGAATGTTTAGTTGCTCAACGTGTTTTGAGTGTGCAGGTTACACAAGCTGAGCAAAATCAGAGGCATAATTTGTTCCATACAAAGGGAGTTGTGAAGGAACATTCTGTTCGCGTGATCATAGATGGAGGGAGTTGCAACAACTTGGCTAGCATCGAGATGGTGGAGAAGCTATCTCTCACCACAAGACCACATCCACATCCTTACTACATCCAATGGTTCAACAACAGCGGCAAGGTTAAGGTAACACGTACTGTTCGTGTGCATTTTAGTATCTCTACATATGCTGATTATGTTGATTGTGATGTGGTACCGATGCAAGCATGTTCCTTATTACTTGGTAGACCATGGCAATTTGATAAAAATTCTATTCACCATGGTAGAAACAATCAGTATACTCTTGTTCATAAGGATAAAAATATTACTTTGCTTCCTATGACTCCTGATTCCATTTTGAAAGATGATATTAATAGAGCTAATAAAGCAAAACAGGAGAAAACTAAGAGTGAAAATCAGATTGTGGCAAAAGAATTTGAGCAACAAATGCAGCCTAATAATAATAAACAATCTAGTGTTGCTTCTGAAATTAAATTGAAAAGTGCATGTTTACTTGCCACCAAATCTGATATTGATGATCTAGATTTTAGCAAATCTGTTTGCTATGCTTTTGTGTGCAAAGAGGCATTATTTTCATTCGAGGACGTGCCTTCCTCTTTGCCTCCTGCTGTCACTAACATTTTGCAGGAGTTCGCCGACGTCTTTCCACAAGACGTGCCACCGGGATTACCACCTATTCGCGGGATTGAGCATCAAATTGACTTAATTCCCGGTGCATCATTACCCAACCGGGCACCATACCGTACCAATCCAGAGGAGACGAAGGAGATTATGCGTCAAGTACAAGAACTGCTCGACAAAGGTTATATACGCGAATCCCTTAGTCCTTGTGCTGTTCCTATCATTTTAGTGCCGAAAAAGGATGGTACGTCGCGTATGTGCGTTGATTGTAGAGGCATTAATAATATTACTATTCGTTATCGTCATCCTATTCCTAGGCTAGATGATATGCTTGATGAATTGAGTGGCTCTACAATATTCTCCAAAGTTGATTTGCGTAGTGGTTACCATCAAATTCGTATGAAATTGGGAGATGAATGGAAAACAGCATTTAAAACTAAGTTTGGATTATATGAGTGGTTAGTCATGCCTTTTGGGTTAACTAATGCACCTAGTACTTTCATGAGGTTAATGAACGAAGTTTTACGTGCTTTCATTGGACGATTTGTGGTAGTTTACTTTGATGACATATTGATTTATAGCAAATCTTTGGAGGAACATTTGGAACATTTACGTGCTGTTTTTATTGCTCTACGTGATGCACGTTTGTTTGGTAACCTTGGAAAGTGCACCTTTTGCACCGACCGAGTATCTTTTCTTGGCTATGTTGTTACTCCACAGGGAATTGAAGTTGATAAAGCCAAGATTGAAGCTATTGAGAGTTGGCCGCAGCCCAAAACGGTCACACAAGTGAGGAGTTTCCTTGGCCTCGCTGGTTTTTATAGGCGTTTTGTGAGAGATTTCAGCACCATTGCTGCACCTCTCAACGAGCTTACAAAGAAGGATGTACCTTTTGTTTGGGGTACCGCACAGGAAGAAGCCTTCACGGTATTGAAAGATAAGTTGACACATGCTCCTTTACTCCAACTTCCTAATTTCAATAAGACTTTTGAGCTTGAATGTGATGCTAGTGGAATTGGATTAGGAGGTGTGTTATTACAAGATGGAAAACCTGTTGCATACTTTTCTGAAAAATTGAGTGGGCCTAGTCTGAACTATTCTACTTATGATAAAGAATTATATGCTCTTGTTCGGACCTTAGAAACATGGCAACATTATTTATGGCCCAAGGAATTTGTTATACATTCTGATCATGAATCTTTGAAACACATTAAAAGTCAAGCAAAACTGAACCGTACGACATGCTAAATGGGTTGAATTCATTGAGACTTTCCCTTATGTGATTAAACACAAGAAGGGTAAAGAAAATGTTATTGCTGATGCCTTGTCTCGTCGTTATACTATGCTTTCACAACTTGACTTTAAAATATTTGGTTTGGAGACCATCAAGGATCAATATGTTAATGATGCTGAATTTAAAGATGTATTGCAGAATTGTAAGGAAGGGAGAACTTGGAACAAGTTCGTTCTTAACGATGGATTTGTGTTTCGTGCTAACAAGCTATGCATTCCAGCTAGCTCCGTTCGTCTTTTGTTGTTGCAGGAGGCGCATGGAGGAGGATTAATGGGACACTTTGGCGTCAAGAAGACGGAGGATATACTTGCTACACATTTCTTTTGGCCAAAGATGAGACGGGATGTTGAGCGTTTTGTTGCTCGCTGCACTACATGTCAAAAGCTAAGTCACGACTCAATCCTCATGGTTTATATATGCCTTTGCCTGTACCTAGTGTTCCTTGGGAGGATATATCTATGGACTTTGTTTTAGGTTTACCTAGAACAAAGAAGGGGAGGGATAGCATATTTGTTGTCGTGGATAGGTTCTCGAAAATGGCACACTTTATACCATGTCATAAAAGCGATGATGCTGTTAATGTTGCTGATTTGTTCTTTCGTGAAATTATTCGCTTACATGGTGTGCCAAATACTATTGTTTCAGATCGTGATACTAAATTTCTTAGCCACTTTTGGAGATGTTTATGGGCTAAGTTGGGGACTAAGCTGCTTTTTAGTACTACTTGTCACCCCCAAACCTGATGGACAAACTGAAGTAGTCAATAGAACATTGTCTACTATGCTTAGGGCTGTTTTGAAGAATAACAAGAAAATGTGGGAAGAATGCTTGCCTCATATTGAATTTGCTTATAATCGTTCATTGCATTCTACTACTAAGATGTGCCCTTTTGAAATTGTGTATGGTTTTCCTACCTCGTGCACCTATTGATTTGTTGCCTCTTCCATCTTCGGAGAAGGTTAATTTTGATGCTAAAGAACGTTCTGAATTGATTTTAAAAATGCATGAGTTAACTAAGGAAAACATTGAGCGTATGAATGCTAAATATAAACTTGCTGGAGATAAGGGTAGAAAACATGTTGTGTTTGCACCTGGAGATCTTGTTTGGTTACATTTGCGTAAAGATAGATTTCCTAATCTGCGCAAATCAAAGCTAATGCCACGTGCTGATGGTCCTTTTAAGGTTTATAATGACTATGGAAAATAAATGATAATGCATATAAACTTGAGCTACCTGCAGATTTTGGGGTTAGTCCCACTTTTAATATTGCAGATTTGAAGCCTTATTTGGGTGAGGAAGATGAGCTTCCGTCGAGGACGACTTCATTTCAAGAAGGGGAGGATGATGAGGACATCAATACCATTGTTACACCCACAGCCCCTACTGTTACATATACTGGACCAATTACTAGAGCTCGCGCACGCCAATTAAATTACCAGGTACTTTCGTTTCTTGGTAATGATTCTAATGTTCATGAGATTATGATGCTGCCTAAATTGGATACATTTGTTTTGCTTTCAAATGAAGGGCCTAGCTTGGAGAAGGATGAACATTGGAGCAAGAACACGCATGAAGTTGATGGCATGCGCAAGGGGATCAAGAACGGAGTTACAAGTGATGATTTCAGGACTTTGAAGCCGCCATAAGGAGTGCATGAAGCCATGGACGAAATATACAAGATGCCACTTCATAATATTCGTCCATAGGCTATTCTAGGTGCTGCGTCACCTTATTAATGGGCCAGGCCCATGTAATTTCGAAATACTTAAGTATAGGCTATTTTTAGAGTCCGTATGTGTGGGGAAACAAGAGTTAGGGTTGGTTTCGGACCCCACCCTCAAGGGCCACGAAATTCCCCTCTCTTCCTCCATATATACAGCCCTTAGGGCGTCGTTTAGACTTTGGGTTTGTTTAGATTAAAAGTTCGCCATAGCTGCAACTTCGCGTACTTCGTTTGTGTCCAACGACCAGACCAAGACGTCACAGAACCCCACCTTGATCAATAAAGCTTTCATCTTATATTCGCAATATCCAGATTGCAATCTCAGTTTCTTGCTTGTTCTTCGTTTGCTCGCAGGAAACAGGCCCTCGTGGTCAGGTTGATCGTGCTCCGGCGTGGTCAATAACCCCTCGGAAGTTGGTTTAGCGATTGCTAAGGCGCGACGTCTCGCACGTTCGTAGTCGGATCGTCAAGGTCGACTCCCACAGAAAACGATAGCCACCATCTCATCGAAACATCGGGACACCTTTGCCTCTATCAACTCCTTCCTGACTCAAGGATAGGTTCGTCTGAACTCTCTATTGTTCCCTTGTGACCCGCATCGTCCTGATCCTGCAAACAATACGGCGGTACGTGCCCTTGTGCGTGCATCGAGTCTGCAAATACACATAACAGGGCCGTGCCATAAACTTGGCGTAGGCCGGTCGCCCAAACAGGGCGTGATATGGACTTTGGATTTTCACCACTTCAAACGTCAATGTTTCCGACCTGGAATCATGATCATCTCCAAAGGCCACTTCCAGAGCTATCTTACCAACAGGATATGCTGACTTGCCAGGTACCACACCGTGGAACACCGTATTAGACGGTTTGAGATTTTTATCTGTTAGTCCCATACGACGGAAGGTCTCATAGTACAAGATATTAATGCTGCTCCCTCCATCCATGAGCACTTTGGTGAACTTGTAACCTCCCACCTAAGGCGCCACCACCAGAGCCCACTGACCCAGATTATCAACCTGGGGAGGGTGATCCTCTCTGCTCCATATGATTGGCTGTTTAGACCAGTGTAAATAACGGGGCACGGCCGGTTCAATAGAGTTAATCGCCCGCCTCTGAACCTTCCGGTCTCGCTTGTCCAAGCTAGTGGTGAAGACATGGTACTGCCCACTATTCAACTGCTTTGGGTTGCTCTGGTAACCTGACTGTTGCTGCTGCTGGTTGTAACCACCCTGGTTGTTCTGATTATTTTGATTATTATGTCCGCCCGGATTACCATTAAGTTCTGAACCGGAATTTCCTCCATCGTAACCCGGCCCGGATCCTGAGCCACCGCCGGAGCCGTGATCATACCGGAAAGCATTAGAATTCTTGAACTCCTGCATAATGAAGCAATCCTTCCAAAGGTGGTTTGCTGGCACCTCCTTCGTCCCATGTCTTGATAGGGCTGGCTCAGTAGATAGTTTTGGCGGTCTAAGTTAGGGTTGGGTGCCCCATTGCGATTTTTTGGTTTACCCTTGCGTCGCTGGCCATTGTCCTGCGTGTTGGTATTAGCCACAAAGTCCATGTTACCATCCGCTTTACGCTTGCCTCCACCACCATTGCCTGCCTAGTGATGCTGCTGACCTTTGGAGTTGCTGTTCCTCTTTCCCTTCCCTGCCTTGTCATCATCAGATTCGGGATCCTTGGTACTATCAGAATCAACATACTTTACCACAGCAGCCATGAGGGTCCCCATGTCAGTGCAATGACGCTTCATCCGTCCCAACTTCAGCTTTAGGGGCCCAAACCGGCAGTTGCCTTCTAGGGTTAATACAGCGGTGTCAGCGTTGATGCGGTCTGATGAATGCAACACTTGTGAAACCCGGCGCACCCAATGAGTCGTCGATTCTCCTTCCTCCTGGACGCAGGCAGCTAAGTCCACTATCGACATAGGCTGTTTACATGTATCCTTGAAATTGCTGATAAACCGGGCTCGCAATTGGGCCCATGAACTGATAGAATTAGCCGGCAAGCTTTTTAACCAAGTACGGGCCGTTCCTTCAAGCATCATGGTGAAGTATTTCGCACACGCCAGCGTCATCCACATCAAGAATCTCCATGGCCATCTCATAGCTCTCCACCCATGTCTCTGAAGGTTGGACAAGGTCTGCCTCTAGCATGTGCCTCCGAGGTTCAAGTAAGGGCCATCCATAGCTCTCGCAGCAGCCATGAATACTCTGGGTTGACATCCGCCGTGTAATTTTTGTACTTTGCGTGAGGGCCTTTTGGAACCCTTGGGTTCAGGCCCCGCACGAGATGTGACATAAAGCGCCAGTGGACAAGGCCAAGGGCCCCCCACAAGAAACTAGAAAGTTTGTATGATTTGGGCACCATACATGAAACACCCGAGGTTCGATCGAGATTAGTGAGATGGACGACCGTCGTAGGGCACTGGACCGAGGCCGACTGTCGTACTGTGCCAAGGCTAACGACCGGCCTTCCGCTGGCAGCTTTCGGGGCCCAATGGCTCCAGCGTCCAGGCGAGTTACCTTAGGAGCACCTGGGCGTTTCACTTTCTTCGAGCGACGACCAGTTCTCTTCTGGATGCTCAAGGCTCTCGAGTTTCCTAGCACCACCCTGCCCCGCTAGCGCGTTTCATTTTTCAGATCACGGCATCAAGCCTCAGTGCCGGGAGAGAGCTCCCCCAGCCACCTCGCCTCAGGGTGCCCCTCGGCCTGTTGTGCCCGCGGCCTCTCAGCCACGTCGTCATAAGAGCTCGCACACTGCCGGGGCCCTTTTCGCTATCATAGTGCCCTGACGATGGACCTCGCAGGTGCTAGGTGTGTGGATCACGGAGCTCCGTAGTTTAACTTAACAAGGTTGACCTGCCGTGGTGAGTGACGTCTTAGCTCGCGGGCGACGTTCCACGGAGCAGCGGTGAGAGGAGACTTTCGAGTGATTGTGGCACGGCAGGCCCGGGCTATGCATCCAGGATGGAGAGCCCTCTTAATACCGGAGAGCAAATTTCCCAAACCCGGTACTACTGTATTTCCGCCCTGCGCTGTGCAGTCCGTTGTCCACGAGGGTATTGCTTCCGTGTAGTGCGCGAACAGCGAAAAGGAACGTTTTTCTGGTGGCTCAGAAAGACTCGATCCACACGGCTTTGACGCGGTCGGGACTGTGGACTCTACGTTTCCATCATCTTCTAACTGGACCCTCGTCGCGCCCACAGGCCGCCTGCGGCAAGTCACTTTCGAATTGGAATGGCCTTCCAGCCCCGGGCTGGCTGGGTTGGTTCATTGGTAGCAAACCCTCGCCCACCGCACTCATGACGCCGATCGAACTATGTGAAAGCTGTGAGGCCTGCAGTTCCCACGCCAAGCAGATCCCATCGAGCAACGCCGAGATTGTCCATCGGTGTTGGGGCAGTAGTTCAGGACTCAGGACGCGGAGATTTTCCCAAACGAGCACTAGAGGAGGCCTGATTTAACTGAGTATTCTTGACGAAGACGGCAGACCATCCGACGGTGCGTGAACCGCCGCCGTGTAGGGCTTCCGCCCCGTATAGCTCACTTTCGTGGTATCACCTCTAAGCGGTCGCAATTGACTTCTGTTGGTGGGTCCTGGATCAATAATCCTGGGCCAGTGCTTCCTCCTCTGGCGCGTGGGGTACCCGTCGCTACCTCTACGTCGCCGGCTCTTTCCGTGGACGTTCACCCAGTGGGACTGAAGTAGGGCTGTCGCACCATCGCCTGCGGTGTTCCTGCGAGTTAGGTCAAGTCTCAACCTTATCAGGAGGGCAATCTGTGTCGTTAAAGAGGTCCTCTGGCCTCGTGAAAGCCCGGATATCTGGCAACCGAATGCCACGTCTCGGGATCGTACTTCCTCTTCATGACTTCATGCGACGTCAGCCCGATTTCTTTGTGTCTTGAGAGTCAACATGAGCCCTGTTAGGCTTGTGCGTTCCTCTACATCGCGGCTGCTTCAATAACACGGTGTCCATCCTGCATCCTTTTCAAAACTGGCCAGGTTTGTGGCCTTCTAATTATACTCTTCTGTCGCTTATTCAGGTGTAGATCGTTTCCTTACCTTTCTGCTAATTTCTACACTCCGCGTTGTGGTCCGAACGAAGACCCACCCCTCCCCCCCCCCCACCCTACCCCCTCCTTTCCCCCCCGCGCTGCCCCCCGAACATCCCCCCGCACACTCCACCTCCCCCGTCCCCCCCCGTCCCCCCCCCCTCCCCGCCCCCCCACCTCCCTTTTGCCACCGCGCCCTCGACCTCGGCTTCGTCTGGTATCTCTCTCTTCGGTTCTGCCGGGGCAGGTCCATCCTCCGCCGGCTCAGTAGTATTCTATCAGATCTATTTGATGCATTGGCTGTGCTTATGAGAGAGCTAATCCGGCGGATCAGGAAGTCCACAACGCGGAGATTGCAAAGGTGAAGGAACAGATCACCCAGGCCAAGGCGGACTGGCAGCTGAGGATGCCAGGATGACCGCAGAGCGGGCCGCTTTAGACGCACAAGCCTACAGGCTCATGTTGGACCAGAACGCGTCGCATGAAGTCATGAAGAGGAAGTACCGATCCCGTTTGCCTTCGGTTTTCGAGGCCAGAGACCTTTTCAACACCCCAGGAGCAGGAACCAGTAATCCGCTGGAGGTAAACCGGACGGAAGCCCCTGCGACCGGCGCGCCGGTTCAGCCCCTCGGATGGATCTGCCTCGTCAAAATACTGTTATACCTCAGGCTGTTTCACACCTCCGGGTCACTACTCCAACCCGATGGACAATCTCGTTGCCGCTGCTGCACGGCTGGAGGCCATTCCAATTGAAGGTGACTCGCCGCAGGCAGTAGAGACGCGACGGGTCAAGGAGCTTCTGAGGACAGCTTTGGTCCAACAGGAAGCATACTCGTACAGCCGCGACCGGATCCACTCGACCCCCCGTCCAAGCCGGAGCTATAGCAGACATATGGATGAACCGGCAGTGTCGAGTAATGAACGACGTGGAGCACCCCGTGGCAACAACCCGGCGGGTGGTGCTGATAACGCTCAGGAAGTGGTGGACCGGGCCCGAGCGCGCAGGGAGGCCGAGTTAGCCGCACAGCATCAGGCTCGGCAGCTCACGCCGGTTCGTCCAACTATCCTCGATCGAACCTGGTGTTACTTCTAGTTCTTTGGGGGTGCCTTGCCTTGTCCCCGCTTTACGCAATGTGCGCCTGCCCAAGGATTTCAAGGCCCGCGCAAGGTACCAATACACGGCGGATCAACCTCCAGAGACATGGGTGGAGAGCTATGAGATGGCCATGGAGATGCTTGATGTGGATGACGCGGCGTGTGCGAAATACTTCACCATGATGCTTGAAGGAACGGCCCGTACTTGGTTAAAAAGCTTGCCGGCTAATTCTATCAGTTCATGGGCCCAATTACGAGCCCGGTTTATCAGCAATTTCAAGGATACATGTAAACAGCCTATGTCGATAGTGGACTTAGCTGCATGCGTCCAGGAGGAAGGAGAATCGACGACTCATTGGGTGCGCCTGGTTTCACAAGTGTTGCATTCATCAGACCACATCAACGCTGACACTGTTGTATTAACCCTAGAAGGCAACTGCCGGTTTGGGCCCCTAAAGCTGAAGTTGGGACGGATGAAGCGTCATTGCACTGACATGGGGACCCTCATGGCTGCTTTGGTAAAGTATGCTGATTCTGATAGTACCAAGGATCCCGAATCTGATGATGACAAGGCAGGGAAGGGAAAGAGGAACAACAACTCCAAAGGTCAGCAGCATCACTGGGCAGGCAATGGTGGTGGAGGCAAGCGTAAAGCGGATGGTAACATGGACTTTGTGGCTAATACCAACGCGCAGGACAAGGGCCAGCCATGCAAGGGTAAAACGACAAATCGCAGTGGGGCACCCAACCCTAACCCGGACCGCCTAAATTATCTGCTGAGCCAGCCCTGTCCAAGACATGGGACGAAGGAGGTGCCAGCAAACCACCTTTGGAAGGATTGCTTCATTATGCAGGAGTTCAAGAATTCTAATGCTTTCCGGTATGATCACGGCTCCGGCGGTGGCTCAGGATCCGGGCCGGGTTACGGTGGAGGAAATTCCGGTTTAGGATTTAATGGTAATCCGGGCGGACATAACAATCAAAATAATCAGAACAACCAGGGTGGTTACAACCAGCAGCAGCAACAGTCAGGTTACCAGAGCAACCCAAAGCAGTTGAATAGTGGGCAGTACCATGTCTTCACCACTAGTTTGGACAAGCGAGACCGGAAGGTTCAGAGGCGGGCAGTCAACTCTGTTGAACCGGCCGTGCCCCGTTATCTACGCTGGTCTGAACAGCCAATCATATGGAGCAGAGAGGATCACCCTCCCCAGGTTGATAATCCGGGTCAGTTGGCTCTGGTGGTGGCGCCTCAGGTGGGAGGTTAAGTTCACCAAAGTGCTCATGGATGGAGGGAGCAGCATTAATATCTTGTACTATGAGACCTTCCGTCGTATGGGACTAACAGATAAAAATCTCAAACCGTCTAATACGGTGTTCCACGGTGTGGTACCTGGCAAATCAGCATATCCTGTTGGTAAGATAGCTCTGGAAGTGGCCTTTGGGGATGATCATGATTCCAGGTCGGAGACATTGACGTTTGAAGTGGTGAAAATCCAAAGTCCATATCACGCCCTGTTTGGGCGACCGGCCTACGCCAAGTTTATGGCACGACCCTGTTATGTGTATTTGCAGCTCAAGATGCCGGGTCACAAGGGGACAATAACGGTTCACGGAAGCCGCAAAATCGCTTTGGAGTGCGAGGAAGGAGATGCGGCCTATGCAGAGTGCCGGATGTTTCGATGAGATGGTGGCTATCGTTTTCTATGGGAGTCGACCTTGACGATCCGACTACGAACGTGCGAGACGTCGCGCCTTAGTAATCGCTAAACCAACCTCAGAAGGTTATTGACCATGCCGGAGCACGATCAACCTGACCACGAGGGTCTGTTTCCTGCAAGCAAACGAAGAACAAGCAAGAAACTGAGATTGCAATCTGGATATTGCGAATAATAAGATGAAAGCTTTATTGATCAAGGTTGGGGTCTGTGACGTCTTGGGTCTGGTCGTTGGAACACAACGAAGTACGCGAAGTTGCAGCTATTGGCGAACTTTTAACTCTAAACAAAAACCAAAGTCTAAACGACGCCCTAAGGCTGTATATATGGAGGAAGAGAGGGGAATTTCGTGGCCCTTGAGGGGTGGGGGTTCCGAAACCAACCCTAACTCTGTTTCCCCCACACATACGGACTCTAAAAATAGCCTATACTTAAGTATTTCGAAATTACATGGGCCTGGCCCATTAATAAGGTGACGCAGCACCTAGAATAGCCTATGGACGAATATTATGAAGTGGCATCTTGTATATTTCGTCCAAGGCTTCATGCACTCCTTATGGCGGCTTCAAAGTCCTGAAATCATCACTTGTAACTCCGTTCTTGATCCCCTTGCGCATGCCATCAACTCCATGCGTGTTCTTGCTCCAATGTTCATCCTTCTCCAAGCTAGGCCCTTCATTTGAAAGCAAAACAAATGTATCCAATTTAGGCAGCATCATAATCTCATGAACATTAGAATCATTACCAAGAAACGAAAGTACCTGGTAATTTAATTGGCGTGCGCGAGCTCTAGTAATTGGTCCAGTATATGTAACAGTAGGGGCTGTGGGTGTAACAATGGTATTGATGTCCTCATCATCCTCCCCTTCTTGAAATGAAGTCGTCCTCGACGGAAGCTCATCTTCCTCACCCAAATAAGGCTTCAAATCTGCAATATTAAAAGTGGGACTAACCCCAAAATCTGCAGGTAGCTCAAGTTTATATGCATTATCATTTATTTTCTCTAAAACCTTAAAAGGACCATCAGCACGTGGCATTAGCTTTGATTTGCGCAGATTAGGAAATCTATCTTTACGCAAATGTAACCAAACAAGATCTCCAGGTGCAAACACAACATGTTTTCTACCCTTATCTCCAGCAAGTTTATATTTAGCATTCATACGCTCAATGTTTTCCTTAGTTAACTCATGCATTTTTAAAATCAATTCAGAACGTTCTTTAGCATCAAAATTAACCTTCTCCGAAGATGGAAGAGGCAACAAATCAATAGGTGCACGAGGTAGGAAACCATACACAATTTCAAAAGGGCACATCTTAGTAGTAGAATGCAATGAACGATTATAAGCAAATTCAATATGAGGCAAGCATTCTTCCCACATTTTCTTGTTATTCTTCAAAACAGCCCTAAGCATAGTAGACAATGTTCTATTGACTACTTCAGTTTGTCCATCAGTTTGGGGGTGACAAGTAGTACTAAAAAGCAGCTTAGTCCCCAACTTAGCCCATAAACATCTCCAAAAGTGGCTAAGAAATTTAGTATCACGATCTGAAACAATAGTATTTGGCACACCATGTAAGCGAATAATTTCACGAAAGAACAAATCAGCAACATTAACAGCATCATCGCTTTTATGACATGGTATAAAGTGTGCCATTTTCGAGAACCTATCCACGACAACAAATATGCTATCCCTCCCCTTCTTTGTTCTAGGTAAACCTAAAACAAGGTCCATAGATATATCCTCCCAAGGAACACTAGGTACAGGCAAAGGCATATATAAACCATGAGGATTGAGTCGTGACTTAGCTCTTTGACATGTAGTGCAGCGAGCAACAAAACGCTCAACATCCCGTCTCATCTTTGGCCAAAAGAAATGTGTAGAAAGTATATCCTCCGTCTTCTTGACGCCAAAGTGTCCCATTAATCCTCCTCCATGCGCCTCCTGCAACAACAAAAGACGAACAGAGCTAGCTGGAATGCATAGCTTGTTAGCACGAAACACAAATCCATCGTTAAGAACGAACTTGTTCCAAGTTCTCCCTTCCTTACAATTCTGCAATACATCTTTAAATTCAGCATCATTAACATATTGATCTTTGATGGTCTCCAAACCAAATATTTTAAAGTCAAGTTGTGAAAGCATAGTATAACGACGAGACAAGGCATCAGCAATAACATTTTCTTTACCCTTCTTGTGTTTAATCACATAAGGGAAAGTCTCAATGAATTCAACCATTTAGCATGTCGACGGTTCAGTTTTGCTTGACTTTTAATGTGTTTCAAAGATTCATGATCAGAATGTATAACAAATCTTGGGCCATAAATAATGTTGCCATGTTCTCTAAGTCCGAACAAGAGCATATAATTCTTTATCATAAGTAGAATAATTCAGACTAGGCCCACTCAATTTCTTCAGAAAAGTATGCAACAGGTTTGCCATCTTGTAATAACACACCTCCTAATCCAATTCCACTAGCATCACATTCAAGCTCAAAAGTCTTATTAAAATCAGGAAGTTGGAGTAAAGGAGCATGTGTCAACTTATCTTTCAATACCGTGAAGGCTTCTTCCTGTGCGGTACCCCAAACAAAAGGCTACATCCTTCTTTGTAAGCTCGTTGAGAGGTGCAGCAATGGTGCTGAAATCTCTCACAAAACGCCTATAAAACCAGCGAGGCCAAGGAAACTCCTCACTTGTGTGACCGTTTTGGGCTGCGGCCAACTCTCAATAGCTTCAATCTTGGCTTTATCAACTTCAATTCCCTGTGGAGTAACAACATAGCCAAGAAAAGATACTCGGTCGGTGCAAAAGGTGCACTTTCCAAGGTTACCAAACAAACGTGCATCACGTAGAGCAATAAAAACAGCACGTAAATGTTCCAAATTTTCCTCCAAAGATTTGCTATAAATCAATATGCATCAAAATAACATACCACAAATCGTCCAATGAAAGCACGTAAAACTTCGTTCATAACCTCATGAAAGTACTAGGTGCATTAGTTAACCCAAAAGGCATGACTAACCACTCATATAATCCAAACTTAGTTTTAAATGCTGTTTTCCATTCATCTCCCAATTTCATACGAATTTGATGGTATCCACTACGCAAATCAACTTTGGAGAATATTGTAGAGCCACTCAATTCATCAAGCATATCATCTAGCCTAGGAATAGGATGACGATAACGAATAGTAATATTATTAATGCCTCTACAATCAACGCACATACGCGACGTACCATCCTTTTTCGGCACTAAAATGATAGGAACAGCACAAGGACTAAGGGATTCGCGTATATAACCTTTGTCGAGCAGTTCTTGTACTTGACGCATAATCTCCTTCGTCTCCTCTGGATTGGTACGGTATGGTGCCGGTTGGGTAATGATGCACCAGGAATTAAGTCAATTTGATGCTCAATCCCGAATAGGTGGTAATCCCGGTGGCACGTCTTGTGGAAAGACGTCAAGGACTCCTGCAAAATGTTAGTGACAGCAGGAGGCAAAGAGGAAGGCACGTCCTCGAATGAAAATAATGCCTCTTTGCACACAAAAGCATAGCAAACAGATTTGCTAAATCTAGATCATCAATATCAGATTTGGTGGCAAGTAAACATGCACTTTTCAATTTAATTTCAGAAGCAACACTAGATTGTTTATTATTATTAGGCTGCATTTGTTGCTCAAATTCTTTTGCCACAATCTGATTTTCACTCTTAGTTTTCTCCTGTTTTGCTTTATTAGCTCTATTAATATCATCTTTCAAAATGGAATCAGGAGTCATAGGAAGCAAAGTAATATTTTTATCCTTATGAACAAGAGTATACTGATTGTTTCTACCATGGTGAATAGAATTTTTATCAAATTGCCATGGTCTACCAAGTAATAAGGAACATGCTTGCATAGGTACCACATCACAATCAACATAATCAGCATATGTAGAGATACTAAAATGCACACGAACAGTACGTGTTACCTTAACCTTGCCGCTGTTGTTGAACCATTGGATGTAGTAAGGATGTGGATGTGGTCTTGTGGTGAGAGATAGCTTCTCCACCATCTCCATGCTAGCCAAGTTGTTGCAGACTCCCTCCATCTATGATCACGCGAACAGAACGTTCCTTCACAACTCCCTTTGTATGGAACAAATTATGCCTCTGATTTTGCTCAGCTTGTGTAACCTGCACACTCAAAACACGTTGAGCAACTAAACGTTCATACCTGTCAGCATCTTCAGGAGCCATGTATTGCGTCTCATGA
>NC_053025.1:28522810-28540733 GCF_003073215.2 Triticum urartu
TTCACTTAGATTATTTTGAGAGTCGTTAATAGCATGGTAATTTGCTTAATGTTAATATACTTGGTATTCAAGATATGTGAAACTTTCTTTTTAGTGGGTTGAATACTAAGATAAGTTTGATGCTTGATAATTGTTTTGAGATATGGAGGTGATAATATCATAGTCGTGCTAGTTGAGTAGTTGTGAATTTGAGAAATACTTGTGTTGAAGTTAGCAAGTCCCGTAGCATGCACGTATGGTTAAAGTTGTGTAACAGATTTGAAGCATGAAGTGTACCTGGCTTGTGCATCCTTATGAGTGGCGGTCGGGGACGAGCGATGGTCTTTTCCTACCAATCTATCCCCCTAGGAGCATGCGCGTAGTACTTGATTTTTGATGACTTCTAAATTTTTGCAATAAGTATATGAGTTCTTTTGACTAATGTTGAGTCCATGGATTATACACACTTTTACCTTTCCGCCATTTGCTAGTCTCTTCGGTACCGTGCATTGCCCTTTCTCACATTGAGAGTTGGTGCAAACTTCGCCGGTGCATCCAAACCCCGTGATATGATACGCTCTTTCACACATAAACCTCTCTATATCTTCCTCAAAACAGCCACCATACCTACCTATCATGGCATTTCCATAGCCATTCCGAGATATATTGCCATGCAACTTCCATCATCATCATCATGACATGCTTTACTTTTGTCATATTGCCATTGCATGATCTTGTAGTTGACATCGTATTTGTGGCAAAGCCACCATGCATTATTTTTCATACATGTCACTCTTGATTCATTGCACCATCCCGGTACACCGCCGGAGGCATTCATATAGAGTCATATCTTGTTCTAGTATCGAGTTGTAATCATTATGTTGTAATCAATAGAAGTGTGATGATCATCATTATTAGAGAATTGCCCAATCTCTGAAAAAAAAAAGAGAAAGGCCAAAAAAAAAGAAAGGCCCAAAAAAAGAGAAAATAAAAATGGCAATGCTACTATCTCTTTTTCCACACTTGTGCTTCAAAGTAGCACCTTGTTCTTCATGTAGTGAGTCTCATACATTGTGCTTCAAAGTAGCACCATGATTTTCATATAGTGAGTCTCATAAGTTGTCTTGTTCATACTAGTGGGAATTTTTCATTATAGAACTTGGCTTGTATATTCCAACGATGGGCTTCCTCAAAATGCCCTAGGTCTTCATGAGCAAGCAAGTTGGATGCACACCCACTAGTTTTCTTTTGTTGAGCATTCTTAGCTCTAGTGCATCCATTGCATGGCAATCCCTACTCCTTGCATTAACATCAATTTATGGGCATCTCCATAGCTCATTGATTAGCCTCGTTGATGTGAGACTTTCTCCTTTTTTTGTCTTCTCCACACAATCCCCATCATCATATTCTATACCACCCATAGTGCTATGTCCATGGCTCGCGCTCATGTATTGTGTGAAGGTTGAAAAAGTTTGAGATTATTTGAGTATGAAACAATTGCTTGGCTTGTCATCGGGGGTATAGAAGTTGCGAACATCTTTGTGTGATGAAAATGAAGCATAGCCTAACTATATGATTTTGTAGGGATGAACTTCCTTTGGCCATGTTATTTTGAGATGACATAATTGTTTGATTAGTATGCTTGAAGTATTATCATTTTTATGTCAATATGAACTTTTGTCTTGAACCTTTCGGATCTGAATATTCATACCATGATTAAAAAGATTTACATTGAAATTATGCCAAGGTATCACTCCGCATCAAAAATTCTCTTTTTATCATTTACCTACTCGAGGACGAGCAGGAATTAAGCTTGGGGATGCCTGATACGTCTCCAACGTATCTATAATTTTTGATTGCTCCACGCTAGTTTATCTACTGTTTTGGACTATATTGGGCTTTATTTTCCACTTTATATTATTTTTGGCACTAACCTATTAACCGGAGGCCCAGCCCAGAATTGTTATTTTTTTGCCTATTTCAGTATTTCGAGGAAACAGAATATCAAACGGAGTCCAAATGGAATGAAACCTTCGGGAACGTGATCTTCGCACCGAACGTGATCCAGGAGACTTGGACCCTACTCCAAGAAGTTTCCGGGGAGGTCACGAGGGTGGAGGGCGCGCCCCCCTGGGCGCGCCCCCCTGCCTCGTGGGCCCCTCGGAGCTCCACTGACGTGCTCCTTCCTCCTATATATACCTACATACCCCCATTAGACCAAAGACGGAGCCAAAAACCTAATTCCACCACCGCAACTTCCTGTATCCACGAGATCCCATCTTGGGGCCTGTTCCGGAGCTCCGCCGGAGAGGGCATCCATCACGGAGGGCTTCTACATCAACACCATAGCCCTTCCGATGAAGTGTGAGTAGTTTATTTCAGACCTTCGGGTCCATAGCTAGTAGCTAGATGGCTTCTTCTCTCTTTTTGGATCTCAATACAATGTTCTCCCCCTCTCTCGTGGAGATCTATTCGATGTAATCTTCTTTTTGCGGTGTGTTTGTTGAGACCGATGAATTGTGGGTTTATGATCCAACTTATCTATGAATAATATTTGAATCTTCTCTGAATTCTTTTATGTATGATTGAGTTATCTTTGCAAGTCTCTTCGAATTATCCGTTTGGTTTGGCCAACTAGATTGGTAGTTCTTGCAATGGGAGAAGTGCTTAGCTTTGGGTTCAATCTTGCGGTGTCCTTACTCAGTGACAGAAAGAGTTGCAAGGCACGTATTGTATTGTTGCCATCGAGGATAACAAGATGGGGTATTTATCATATTGCATGAATTTATTCCTCTACATCATGTCATCTTGCTTAAGGCGTTACTCTGTTTTTAACTTAATACTCTAGATGCATGCTGGATAGCGGTCGATGAGTGGAGTAATAGTAGTAGATGCAGGCAGGAGTCGGTCTACTTGTCACGGACGTGATGCCTATATACATGATCATACCTAGATAACCTCATAACTATGCTCAATTCTATCAATTGCTCAACAGTAATTTGTTCACCCACCGTAGAATATCTATGCTCTTGAGAGAAGCCACTAGTGAAACCTATGGCCCCCGGGTCTATTCTCATCATATCAATCTCCATTACTTTATTTTACTTGTTTTGCTTTTACTTTTCACTTTGCATCTTTATACCAAAAATACCAAAAATATTATCTCTATCAGATCTCACTCTCGTAAGTGACCGTGAAGAGATTGACAACCCCTAAGCGTTGGTTGCGAGTTGCTACCGTTTTGTGTAGGTACGAGGGACTTGCGCGTGACCTCCTACTGGATTGATACCTTGGTTCTCAAAAACTGAGGGAAATACTTACGCTACTGTGTTGCATCACCCCCTCCTCTTCAGGGAAAAACAACGCTAGCTCGAGACGTAGCAAGAAGCATTTCTGGCGCCGTTGCCGGGGAGGCCTACGCCAAGTCAAGTCAAGATTTACTCTCCCGTCAACGAGCCATTTCTGGCGCCGTTGCCGGGGAGGCCTACGCAAAAGTCAACATACCAAGTACCCATCACAATCTCTATCTCTCGCATTACATTATTTGCCATTTGCCTCTCGTTTTCCTCTCCCCCACTTCACCCTTGCCGTTTTATTCGCCCTCTCTTTCCCTTTGCCTTTTGTTTGCTCGTGTGTTAGTTTGCTTGCTTGTCGTGATGGCCCAAGATGCTACCAAATTGTGTGACTTCACCAATACCAATAACAATGATTTCCTTAGCACTCCGATTGCTCCTCTTGCCAATACTGAATCTTGTGAAATCAATACTGCTTTGTTGAATCTTGTTATGAAAGATCAATTCGCCGGCCTTCCTAGTGAAGATGCCGCTACTCATCTAAATGGCTTTGTTGATTTATGTGATATGCAAAAGAAGAAGGATGTCGATAATGATGTCGTTAAATTGAAGCTATTTCCTTTTTCTCTTAGTGATCGTGCTAAAGCGTGGTTTTCATCTTTGCCTAAAAATAGTATTGATTCTTGGAACAAGTGCAAAGATGCCTTTATTAAAGCGTGTTCTTCTAAATCCTATGAGAATCAAGATGAAGATCTAAAAGTTATTGATGTGTCCCCTATTAAATCGTTGTTTTGCAATGTGAATCTTGATGAATCTGATTATGATCTTCCCTTACCTAGAAGGCGTTCTAAGAATTCTGAGTTTTTAGATCCTGATGATGAAATTGATAAAAAAGGGATTGAAAGAAATAAAAATCTAGATATTGCTAAACCCACTATTTTGGATCTCAAGGAATTTAACTATGAAAATTGCTCTTTAATTGATTGTATTTCCTTGTTGCAATCCGTGTTAAAATCTCCTCATGCTTATAGTCGAAATAAGGCCTTTACCGAACACATTGTTGACGCCTTAATGCAATCTTATGAAGAAAAGCTTGAGTTGAAAGTTTCTATCCCTAGAAAACTCCATGATGAGTGGGAACCTACAATTAAGATTAAAATTAAAAATTATTAGTTTCATGCTTTGTGTGATTTGGGTGCTAGTGTCTCTACTATCCCCAAAGCTTTGTGTGATTTGCTAGATTTCCGTGACTTTGATGATTGCTCTCTAAACTTGCATCTTGTAGATTCCACTATTAAAAAGCCTATGGTAAGAATTAATGATGTTCTTATTGTTGCAAATAGGAATTATGTGCCCGTAGATTTTATCGTTCTTGATATAGATTGCAATCCTTCATGTCCTATTATTCTTGGTAGACCTTTCCTTAGAACGATTGGTGCAATTATTGATATGAAGGAAGGGAATATTAAATTCCAATTTCCCTTAAAGAAGGGCATGGAACACTTTCCTAGAAAGAAAATAAAATTACCATATGAATCTATCATGAGAGCCACTTATGGATTGCCTACCAAAGATGGCAATACCTAGATCTATCCTTACTTTTATGCCTAGCTAGGGGCGTTAAACGATAGCTCTTGTTGGGAGGCAACCCAATTTTATTTTGTGTTTTTTGTTTTTGGTTCTGTTTAGGAATAAATAATCCATCTAGATTCTGTTTAGATGTGGTTTTATCTCTTAATTAGTGTTTGTGCCAAGTTAAACCTATTAGATCTTCTTGGAAGATAGTTATTTGATCTTGCTGTAATTTCCAGAATCTTTGCGCTCAGTGCCCGAATTGTCAAAAATCACCAGAACGTGATAAAATAGTGATTCCAATTTCTGCTGATCAATAAACAAATTTCCCAGGTCTTCTAATTTTGGTAGAATTTTTTGGGTTCCAGAAGTTTGCGTTAGTAACAGATTACTACAGACTGTTCTGTTTTTGACAGATTCTGTTTTGCGTGTGTTGTTTGCTTATTTTGATGAATCTATGGCTAGTAAAATAGTTTATAAACCATAGAGAAGTTGGAATACAGTAGGTTTAACACCAATACAAATAAAGAACAAGTTCACTACAGTACCTTAAAGTAGTCTTTTGTTTTCTTTCTCTAACGGAGCTCACAAGATTTCTATTGAGTTTTGTGTTGTGAAGTTTTCAAGTTTTGGGTGAATTCTTTTGATGGATTATGGAACAAGGAGCGGCAAGAGCCTAAGCTTGGGGATGCCCATGGCACCCCCAAGATAATCCAAGGACACAAAAAAGTCAAAGCTTGGGGATGCCCCGGAAGGCATCCCCTCTTTCGTCCACTTCCATCGGTAATTTACTTGGAGCTATATTTTTATTCACCACATGATATGTGTTTTGCTTGGAGCGTCTTGTATTATTGGTGTCTTTTCTTGTTAGTCTACCACAATCATCCTTGCTGTACACACCTTTTGAGAGAGCCATGTAGAAATTGAAATTTGTTAGAATACTCTATGTGCTTCACTTATATCTTTTGAGCTTGATAGTTTACTCTATGTGCTTCACTTATATATTTTTGAGCGTGATAATTTTTGCTCTAGTGCTTCACTTAGATCTTTTAGAGCACGGTGGTGGTTTGTTTTAAAGAAACTTGATCTCTCATGCTTCACTTAGATTATTTTGAGAGTCGTTAATAGCATGGTAATTTGCTTAATGTTAATATACTTGGTATTCAAGATATGTGAAACTTTCTTTTTAGTGGGTTGAATACTAAGATAAGTTTGATGCTTGATAATTGTTTTGAGATATGGAGGTGATAATATCATAGTCGTGCTAGTTGAGTAGTTGTGAATTTGAGAAATACTTGTGTTGAAGTTAGCAAGTCCCGTAGCATGCACGTATGGTTAAAGTTGTGTAACAAATTTGAAGCATGAAGTGTACCTGGCTTGTGCATCCTTATGAGTGGCGGTCGGGGACGAGCGATGGTCTTTTCCTACCAATCTATCCTCCTAGGAGCATGCGTGTAGTACTTGATTTTTGATGACTTCTAAATTTTTGCAATAAGTATATGAGTTCTTTTGACTAATGTTGAGTCCATGGATTATACACACTTTTACCTTTTCGCCATTTGCTAGCCTCTTCGGTACCGTGCATTGTCCTTTCTCACATTGAGAGTTGGTGCAAACTTCGCCGGTGCATCCAAACCCCGTGATATGATACGCTCTTTCACACATAAACCTCTCTATATCTTCCTCAAAACAGCCACCATACCGACCTATCATGGCATTTCCATAGCCATTCCGAGATATATTGTCATGCAACTTCCATCATCATCATCATCATCATGACATGCTTTACTTTTGTCATATTGCCATTGCATGATCTTGTAGTTGACATCGTATTTGTGGCAAAGCCACCATGCATTATTTTTCATACATGTCACTCTTGATTCATTGCACCATCCCGGTACACCGCCGGAGGCATTCATATAGAGTCATATCTTGTTCTAGTATCGAGTTGTAATCATTATGTTGTAATCAATAGAAGTGTGATGATCATCATTATTAGAGAATTGCCCAATCTCTGAAAAAAAAAAGAGAAAGGCCAAAAAAAAAGAAAGGCCCAAAAAAAGAGAAAATAAAAATGGCAATGCTACTATCTCTTTTTCCACACTTGTGCTTCAAAGTAGCACCTTGTTCTTCATGTAGTGAGTCTCATACATTGTGCTTCAAAGTAGCACCATGATTTTCATATAGTGAGTCTCATAAGTTGTCTTGTTCATACTAGTGGGAATTTTTCATTATAGAACTTGGCTTGTATTATTCCAACGATGGGCTTCCTCAAAATGCCCTAGGTCTTCATGAGCAAGCAAGTTGAATGCACACCCACTAGTTTTATTTTGTTGAGCATTCTTAGCTCTAGTGCATCCGTTGCATGGCCATCCCTACTCCTTGCATTAACATCAATTGATGGTCATCTCCATATCTCATTGATTAGCCTCGTTGATGTGAGACTTTCTCCTTTTTTGTCTTTTCCACACAATCCCCATCATCATATTCTAGACCACCCATAGTGCTATGTCCATGGCTCGCGCTCATGTATTGCGTGAAGGTTGAAAAAGTTTGAGATTATTTGAGTATGAAACAATTTCTTGGCTTGTCATCGGGGGTATAGAAGTTGGGAAAATCTTTGTGTGACGAAAATGAAGCATAGCCTAACTATATGATTTTGTAGGGATGAACTTCCTTTGGCCATGTTATTTTGAGATGACATAATTGTTTGATTAGTATGCTTGAAGTATTATCATGTTTTATGTCAATATGAACTTTTGTCTTGAACCTTTCGGATCTGAATATTCATACCATGATTAAGAAGATTTACATTGAAATTATGCCAAAGTATCACTCCGCATCAAAAATTCTCTTTTTATCATTTACCTACTCGAGGACGAGCAGGAATTAAGCTTGGGGATGCCTGATACGTCTCCAACGTATCTATAATTTTTGATTGCTCCATGCTATATTATCTACTGTTTTGGACTATATTGGGCTTTATTTTCCACTTTATATTATTTTTGGGACTAACCTATTAACCGGAGGCCCAGCCCAGAATTGTTGTTTTTTGCCTATTTCAGTATTTCGAGGAAACAGAATATCAAACGGAGTCCAAACGGAATGAAACCTTCGGGAACGTGATCTTCTCACCGAACGTGATCCAGGAGACTTGGACCCTACTCCAAGAAGTTTCCGGGGAGGTCACGAGGGTGGAGGGCGCGCCCCCCCTGGGCGCCCCCTGCCTCGTGGGCCCCTCGGAGCTCCACCGACGTGCTCCTTCCTCCTATATATACCTACGTACCCCCATAGACCAAAGACGGAGCCAAAAACCTAATTCCCCACCGCAACTTTCTGTATCCACGAGATCCCATCTTGGGGCCTGTTCCGGAGCTCCGCCGAGAGGGCATCATCACGGAGGGCTTCTACATTCATCATAGCCCTCCGATGAAGTGTGAGTAGTTTACTTCAGACCTTCGGGTCCATAGCTAGTAGCTAGATGGCTTCTTCTCTCTTTTGGATCTCAATACAATGTTCTCCCCCTCTCTCGTGGAGATCTATTCGATGTAATCTTCTTTTTGCGGTGTGTTTGTTGAGACCGATGAATTGTGGGTTTATGATCCAACTTATCTATGAATAATATTTGAATCTTCTCTGAATTCTTTTATGTATGATTGAGTTATCTTTGCAAGTCTCTTCGAATTATCCGTTTGGTTTGGCCAACTAGATTGGTAGTTCTTGCAATGGGAGAAGTGCTTAGCTTTGGGTTCAATCTTGCGGTGTCCTTATCAGTGACAGAAAGAGGCAAGGCACGTATTGTATTGTTGCCATCGAGGATAACAAGATGGGGTATTTATTCATATTGCATGAATTTATTCTCTACATCATGTCATCTTGCTTAAGGCGTTACTCTGTTTTTAACTTAATACTCTAGATGCATGCTGGATAGCGGTCGATGAGTGGAGTAATAGTAGTAGATGCAGGCAGGAGTCGGTCTACTTGTCACGGACGTGATGCCTATATACATGATCATACCTAGATAACCTCATAACTATGCTCAATTCTATCAATTGCTCAACAGTAATTTGTTCACCCACCGTAGAATATCTATGCTCTTGAGAGAAGCCACTAGTGAAACCTATGGCCCCCGGGTCTATTCTCATCATATCAATCTCCATTACTTTATTTTACTTGTTTTGCTTTTACTTTTCACTTTGCATCTTTATACCAAAAATACCAAAAATATTATCTCTATCAGATCTCACTCTCGTAAGTGACCGTGAAGGGATTGACAACCCCTAAGCGTTGGTTGCGAGTTGCTACTGTTTTGTGCAGGTACGAGGGACTTGCGCGTGACCTCCTACTGGATTGATACCTTGGTTCTCAAAAACTGAGGGAAATACTTACGCTACTGTGCTGCATCACCCCCTCCTCTTCGGGGAAAACCAACGCTAGCTCGAGACGTAGCAGATACGGTAATCCCGAAAGTTTTCGGAGTCCCGGATGAGATCCCGGACGTCACGAGGAGTTCCGGAATGGTCCGAGGTGAAGATTTATATATAGGAAGTCAAGTTTCGGCCATCGGGAAAGTTTCGGGGGTAATCGGTATTGTACCGGGACCACCGGAAGGGTCCCGGGGGTCCACCGGGTGGGGCCACCTATCCCGGAGGGCCCCATGGGCTGAATGGGAGGGGAACCAGCCCCTAGTGGGCTGGTGCGCCCCCCATGGGCCTCCCCTCGCCTAGTGAAGGAATATGCCCTAGAGGCAATAATAAAGTTATTATTTATTTCCTTATATCATGATAAATGTTATTATTCATGCTAGAATTGTATTAACCGGAAACATAATACATGTGTGAATACATAGACAAAACAGAGTGTCACTAGTATGCCTCTACTTGACTAGCTCGTTAATCAAAGATGGTTATGTTTCCTAACCATAGACAAAGAGTTGTTATTTGATTAACGAGGTCACATCATTAGTTGAATGATCTGATTGACATGACCCATTCCATTAGCTTAGCACCCGATCGTTTAGTATGTTGCTATTGCTTTCTTCATGACTTATACATGTTCCTATGACTATGATATTATGCAACTCCCGTTTGCCGGAGGAACACTTTGGGTGCTACCAAACGTCACAACGTAACTGGGTGATTATAAAGGAGCATTACAGGTGTCTCCAAAGGTAGATGTTGGGTTGGCGTATTTCGAGATTAGGATTTGTCACTCCGATTGTCGGAGAGGTATCTCTGGGCCCTCTCGGTAATGCACATCACATAAGCCTTGCAAGCATTGCAACTAATGAGTTAGTTGCGAGATGATGTATTACGGAACGAGTAAAGAGACTTGCCGGTAACGATATTGAACTAGGTATTGGATACCGACGATCGAATCTCGGGCAAGTAACATACCGATGACAAAGAGAACAACGTATGTTGTTATGCGGTCTGACCGATAAAGATCTTCGTAGAATATGTACGAGCCAATTTGGGCATCCAGGTCCCGTTATTGGTTATTGACCGAAGACGTGTCTCGGTCATGTCTACATTGTTCTCGAACCCGTAGGGTCCGCACGCTTAAGGTTACGATGACAGTTACATTATGAGTTTATGCATTTTGATGTACCGAAGGTTGTTCGGAGTCCCGGATGTGATCACGGACATGACGAGGAGTCTCGAAATGGTCGAGACGTAAAGATTGATATATTGGAAGCCTATGTTTGGACATCGGAAGTGTTCCAGGTGAAATCGGGATTTTACCGGGTTACCGGGAGGTTACCGGAACCCCCCGGGAGCCATATGGGCCTTCATGGGCCTTAGTGGAAAGGAGAAAGGGGCAGCCCAAGGTGGCTGCGCCACTTCCCCCTCCCCTAGTCCTATTAGGACTAGGAGAAGGTGGCCGGCCCCCCTCTCTCTCTTTCCCCCCCTTGGGGAATCCTAGTCGGAATAGGATTGGGGGGGGAGTCCTACTCCCGGAAGGAGTAGGACTCCTCCTGTGCCCTCTCCCTGGCCGGCGCCCCCCTTCCCCCTTGGCTCCTTTATATACTGAGGTAGAGGCACCCTAGAACAAACAAGTTGATCCACGTGATCTATTCCTTAGCCGTGTGCGGTGCCCCCTGCCACCATATACCTCGATAATACTGTAGCGGAGTTTAGGCGAAGCCCTGCTGCTGTAGTACATCAAGATCGTCACCACGCCGTCGTGCTGACGGAACTCTTCCCCGACACTTTGCTGGATCGGAGTCCGGGGATCGTCATCGAGCTGAACGTGTGCTCGAACTCGGAGGTGCCGTAGTTTCGGTGCTTGATCGGTTGGATCGTAAAGACGTACGACTACTTCCTCTACGTCGTGTCATCGCTTCCGCAGTCGGTCTGCGTTGGGTACGTAGACAACACTCTCCCCCCCGTTGCTATGCATCACATGATCTTGCGTGTGCGTAGGAAATTTTTTTGAAATTACTACGAAACCCAACAGTGGCATCCGAGCCTAGGTTATTTATGTTGATGTTATATGCACGAGTAGAACACAAGTGAGTTGTGGACGATACAAGTCATACTGCCTACCAGCATGTCATACTTTGGTTCGGCGGTATTGTTGGACGAGACGACCCGGACCAACCTTACGCGTACGCTTACGCGAGACCGGTTCCCTCAACGTGCTTTGCACATAGATGGCTTGCGGGCGACTGTCTCTCCAACTTTAGTTGAACCAAGTATGGCTACGCCCGGTCCTTGCGAAGGTTAAAACTGAGTCTATTTGACAAACTATCGTTGTGGTTTTGATGCGTAGGTGAGATTGGTTCTTGCTTAAGCCCGTAGCAGCCACGTAAAACATGCAACAACAAAGTAGAGGACGTCTAACTTGTTTTTGCAGGGCATGTTGTGATGTGATATGGTCAAGGCATGATGCTGAATTTTATTGTATGAGATGATCATGTTTTGTAACCGAGTTATCGGCAACTGGCAGGAGCCATATGGTTGTCGCTTTATTGTATGCAATGCAATCGCGATGTAATGCTTTACTTTATTACTAAACGGTAGTGATAGTCGTGGAAGCATAAGATTGGCGAGACGACAACGATGCTACGATGGAGATCAAGGTGTCGCGCCGGTGACAATGGTGATCATGACGGTGCTTTGGAGATGGAGATCACAAGCACAAGATGATGATGGCCATATCATATCACTTATATTGATTGCATGTGATGTTTATCTTTTTATGCATCTTATCTTGCTTTGATTGACGGTAGCATTATAAGATGATCTCTCACTAAATTATCAAGAAGTGTTCTCCCTGAGTATGCACCGTTGCCAAAGTTCGTCGTGCCCAGACACCACGTGATGATCGGGTGTGATAAGCTCTACGTCCATCTACAACGGGTGCAAGCCAGTTTTGCACACGCAGAATACTCAGGTTAAACTTGACGAGCCTGGCATATGCAGATATGGCCTCGGAACACGGAGACCGAAAGGTCGAGCGTGAATCATATAGTAGATATGATCAACATAAACGATGTTCACCATTGAAAACTACTCCATCTCACGTGATGATCGGTTATGGTTTAGTTGATTTGGATCACGTAATCACTTAGAAGATTAGAGGGATGTCTATCTAAGTGGGAGTTCTTAAGTAATATGATTAATTGAACTTAAATTTATCATGAACTTAGTCCTGGTAGTATTAGCATATCTATGTTGTGGATCAACATCTCGCATTGTTGCTTTCATGTGTTTATTTTGATATGTTCCTAGAGAAAATTATATTGAAAGATGTTAGTAGCAAAGATGCGGATTGGATCCGTGATCTGAGGTTTATCCTCATTGCTGCACAGAAGAATTATGTCCTTGATGCACCGCTAGGTGACAGACCTATTGCAGGAGCAGATGCAGACGTTATGAACGTTTGGCTAGCTCAATATGATAACTACTTGATAGTTTAGTGCACCATGCTTAACGGCTTAGAATCGGGACTTCAAAGACGTTTTGAACGTCATGGACCATATGAGATGTTCCTGGAGTTGAAGTTAATATTTCAAGCAAATACCCGAGTTGAGAGATATGAAGTCTCCAACAAGTTCTATAGCTAAAAGATGGAGGAGAATCGCTCAACTAGTGAGCATGTGCCCAGATTGTCTGAGTACAACAATCGCTTGAATCAAGTGGGAGTTAATCTTCCAGATAAGATAGTGATTGACAGAATTCTCTAGTCACCATCACCAAGTTAGTAGAACTTCGTGATGAACTATAATATGCAAGGGATAACGGAAACAACTCCCAAGCTCTTCGTGATGCTGAAATCAACGAAGGTAGAAATCAAGAAAAACATCAAGTGTTGATGGTTGACAAGACCACTAGTTTCAAGCAAAGGGCAGAAGGGGAACTTCAAGAAGAACGGCAAGCAAGTTGCTGCTCAAGTGAAGAAGCCCAAGTCTGATCCTAAGCCTGAGACTAAGTGCTTCTACTGCAAAGGGACTGGTCACTGGAAGCGGAACTACCCCAAGTGATTGGCAGATAAGAAGGATGGCAAAGTGAACATAAGTATATTTGATATACATGTTATTGATGTGTACTTTACTAGTGTTTAGCAACCCCACAGTATTTGATACTGGATCAGTTGCTAAGATTAGTAACTCAAACGGGAGTTGCAGAATAAACAGAGACTAGTTAAGGGTGAAGTGACGATGTGTGTTGGAAGTGGTTCCAAGATTGATATGATCATCATCGCACACTCCCTATACTTTCGGGATTAGTGTTGAACCTGAATAAGTGTTATTTGGTGTTTGCGTTAAGCATGAATATGATTTGATTATGTTTATTGTAATACAGTTATTCATTTAAGTAAGAGAATAAATTGTTGTTCTGTTTACATGAATAAAACCTTATATGGTTACACACCCAATGAAAATAGTTCGTTGGATCTCGATCATAGTGATACACATAATCATAATATTGAAACCAAAAGATGCAAAGTTAATAATGATAGTGCAACTTATTTGTAGCACTGCCGTTTAGGTCATATTGGAGTAAAGCGCATGAAGAAACTCCATGCTGATGGGATTTTGGAATCACTTGATTATGAATCACTTGATGCTTGCGAACCATGCCTCATGGGCAAGATGACTAAGACTCCGTTCTCCGGAGCGAGCAACTGACTTATTGGAAATAATACATACTGATGTATGCGGTCCGATGAGTGTTAAGGCTCATGGCAAGTATCGTTATTTTCTGAACTTCACAGATGATTTGAGCAGATATGGGTATATCTACTTGATGAAACATAAGTCTGAAACATTTGAAAAGTTCAAATAATTTCAGAGTGAAGTGGAAAATCATCGTGACAAGAAAATAAAGTTTCTACGATCTGATCGCGGAGACAAATAGTTGAGTTACGAGTTTGGTCTTCAATTAAAACAATGTGGAATAGTTTCACAAACTCATGCCACATGGAACACCACAGCATAATGGTGTGTCCGAACGTCATAACTGTACTTTATTGGATATAGTGCAATCTATGATGTCTCTTACCGATCTACCACTATCGTTTTGGGGTTATGCATTAGAGACAGCTACATTCACGTTAAATTGGGCACCATCTAAATCCGTTGAGACGACACCATGTGAATTATGGTTTGGCAAGAAACCTAAGCTGTCGTTTCTTAAAGTTTGGGGCTGCGATGCTTATGTGAAAAAGCTTCAACCTGATAAGCTCGAACCCAAATCGGAGAAATGTGTCTTCATAGGATACCCAAAGGAGACTGTTGGGTACACCTTCTATCACAGATCCGAAGGCAAGACATTCGTTGCTAAGAATGGATCCTTTCTAGAGAAGGAGTTTCTCTCGAAAGAAGTGAGTGGGAGGAAAGTAGAACTTGATGAGGTAACTGTACCTGCTCCCTTACTGGAAAGTAGTACATCACAGAAAACTGTTTCAGTGACACCTACACCAGTTAGTGAGGAAGCCAATGATAATGATCATGAAACTTCAGATCAAAATACTACTGAACCTCGTAGATCAACCAGAGTAAGATCCGCACCAGAGTGGTACGGTAATCCTGTTCTGCAAGTCATGCTACTAGATCATGATGAACCTACGAACTATGAAGAAGCGATGGTGAGCCCAGATTCCGCAAAGTGGCTTGAAGCCATGAAATCTGAGATGGGATCCATGTATGAAAACAAAGTATGGACTTTGGTTGACTTGCCCGATGATTGGCAAGCAATTGAAAATAAATGGATCTTTAAGAAGAAGACAGACGCTGATGGTAATGTTACTGTCTACAAAGCTCGACTTGTCGCAAAAGGTTTTTGACAAGTTCAAGGTGTTGACTACGATGAGATTTTCTCACTCGTATCTATGCTTAAGTCTGTCCGAATCATGTTAGCAATTGCCGCATTTTATGAAATCTGGCAAATGGATAAACAAAACTGCATTCCTTAATGGATTTACTAAAGAAGAGTTGTATACGATACAACTAGAAGGTTTTGTCGATCCTAAAGGTGTTAACTAAATATGCAAGCTCCAGCGATCCATCTATGGACTGGTGCAAGAATCTCGGAGTTGGAATATACGCTTTGATAAGTTGATCAAAGCATATAGTTTTATACAGACTTGCGGTGAAGCCTGTATTTACAAGAAAGTGTGTGGGAGCACTACAGCATTTCTGATAAGTATATGTGAATGACATATTGTTGATCGGAAATAATGTAGAATTATTCTGCAAAGCATAAAGGAGTGTTTGAAAGGAGTTTTTCAAAGAAAGACTTTGGTGAAGCTGCTTACATATTGAGCTTCAAGATCTATAGAGATAGATGAAGACGCTTGATAAGTTTTTTCAATGAGTACATACCTTGACAAGATTTTGAAGTAGTTCAAAATGGAGCAGTCAAAGAAAGAGTTCTTGCCTGTATTACAAGGTGTGAAGTTGAGTAAGACTCAAAGCCCGACCATGGCAGAAGATAGAAAGAGAATGAAAGTCATTCCCTATGCCTCAGTCATAGGTTTTATAAAGTATGCCATGCTGTATACCAGATCTATTGTATGCCCTACCACCGAGTTTGGCAAGGGAGTACGATAGTGATCTAGGAGTAGATCACTGGACAGCGGTCAAAATTATCCTTAGTGGAATAAGGATATGTTTCTCGATTATGGAAGTGAAAAAAAAAGGTTCGTCGTAAAGGGTTACGCCGATGCAAGTTTTGACACTAATCTAGATGACTCTAAGTCTCGGTCTAGATACATATTGAAAGTGGGAGCAATTAGCTAGAGTAGCTCCATGCAGAGCATTGTTGACATAGAAATTTGCAAAATACATGCGGATCTGAATGTGGCAGACCCGTTGACTAAGATTCTCTCACAAGCAAAACATGATCACACCTTAGTACTCCTTGGGTGTTAATCACATAGCGATGTGAACTAGATTACTGAATCTAGTAAACCTTTTGGGTGTTGGTCACATGGCGATGTGAACTATGGGTGTTAATCACATGATGATGTGAACTATCGATGTTAATCACATGGTGATGTGATCTAGATTATTGACTCTAGTGCAAGTGGGAGACTGAAGGAAATATGCCATAGAGGCAATAATAAAGTTATTATTTATTTCCTTATTTCATGATAAATGTTTATTATTCATGCTAGAATTGTATTAACCGGAAACATAATACATGTGTGAATACATAGACAAACAGAGTGTCACTAGTATGCCTCTACTTGACTAGCTCGTTAATCAAAGATGGTTATGTTTCCTAACCATAGACAAAGAGTTGTTATTTGATTAACGAGGTCACATCATTAGTTGAATGATCTGATTGACATGACCCATTCCATTAGCTTAGCACCCGATCGTTTAGTATGTTGCTATTGCTTTCTTCATGACTTATACATGTTCCTATGACTATGATATTATGCAACTCCCGTTTGCCGGAGGAACACTTTGGGTGCTACCAAACGTCACAACGTAACTGGGTGATTATAAAGGAGCATTACAGGTGTCTCCAAAGGTAGATGTTGGGTTGGCGTATTTCGAGATTAGGATTTGTCACTCCGATTGTCGGAGAGGTATCTCTGGGCCCTCTCGGTAATGCACATCACATAAGCCTTGCAAGCATTGCAACTAATGAGTTAGTTGCGAGATGATGTATTACGGAACGAGTAAAGAGACTTGCCGGTAACGATATTGAACTAGGTATTGGATACCGACGATCGAATCTCGGGCAAGTAACATACCGATGACAAAGAGAACAATGTATGTTGTTATGCGGTCTGACCGATAAAGATCTTCGTAGAATATGTACGAGCCAATTTGGGCATCCAGGTCCCGTTATTGGTTATTGACCGAAGACGTGTCTCGGTCATGTCTACATTGTTCTCGAACCCGTAGGGTCCGCACGCTTAAGGTTACGATGACAGTTACATTATGAGTTTATGCATTTTGATGTACCGAAGGTTGTTCGGAGTCCCGGATGTGATCACGGACATGACGAGGAGTCTCGAAATGGTCGAGACGTAAAGATTGATATATTGGAAGCCTATGTTTGGACATCGGAAGTGTTCCAGGTGAAATCGGGATTTTACCGGGTTACCGGGAGGTTACCGGAACCCCCCGGGAGCCATATGGGCCTTCATGGGCCTTAGTGGAAAGGAGAAAGGGGCAGCCCAAGGTGGCTGCGCCACTTCCCCCTCCCCTAGTCCTATTAGGACTAGGAGAAGGTGGCCGGCCCCCCTCTCTCTCTTTCCCCCCCTTGGGGAATCCTAGTCGGAATAGGATTGGGGGGGGAGTCCTACTCCCGGAAGGAGTAGGACTCCTCCTGTGCCCTCTCCCTGGCCGGCGCCCCCCTTCCCCCTTGGCTCCTTTATATACTGAGGTAGAGGCACCCTAGAACAAACAAGTTGATCCACGTGATCTATTCCTTAGCCGTGTGCGGTGCCCCCTGCCACCATATACCTCGATAATACTGTAGCGGAGTTTAGGCGAAGCCCTGCTGCTGTAGTACATCAAGATCGTCACCACGCCGTCGTGCTGACGGAACTCTTCCCCGACACTTTGCTGGATCGGAGTCCGGGGATCGTCATCGAGCTGAACGTGTGCTCGA
>NC_053025.1:28541733-28560229 GCF_003073215.2 Triticum urartu
AAAACAGTAGCGGATTTTATGATAAAGATGCAAAGTAAAATAAAGGCAAAGTAAATAGCAAAGGAAATAACTAAGTAGTAGGAGATTGATATGATAAAGATAGACCCGGGGGCCATAGGTTTCACTAGTGGCTTCTCTAGAGAGCATAAGTATTCTACGGTGGGTGAACAAATTACTGTTAAGCAATTGACAGAATTGAGCATAGTTATGAGAATATCTAGGTATGATCATGTATATAGGAATCACGTCCGAGACAAGCAGACCGACTCCTGCCTGCATCTACTACTATTACTCCACTCATCGACCGCTACCCAGCATGCATCTAGAGTATTAAGTTAAAAACAGAGTAACGCCTTAAGAAAGACGACATGATGTAGAGGGATAGACTCATGCAATATGAAGAAAACCCCATCTTATTATCCTTGATGGCAACAATACAATACGTGCCTTGCTGCCCTTACTGTCACCGGGAAAGGACACCGCAAGATTGAACCCAAAGCTAAGCACTTCTCCCATTGCAAGAAAGATCAATCTAGTAGGCCAAACCGAACTGATAATTTGAAAAGACTTGCAAAGATAACCAATCATACATAAAACAATTCAGAGAAGATTCAAATATTATTCATAGATAGACTTGATCATAAAACCACAATTCATCGGTCTCAACAAACACACCGCAAAAAGAAGATTACATCGAATAGATCTCCACAAGAGAGGGGGAGAACATTGTATTGAGATCCAAAAAGAGAGAAGAAGCCATCTAGCTACTAACTATGGACCCGTAGGTCTGAAGTAAACTACTCACACTTCATCGGAGAGGCCATGGTGTTGATGTAGAAGCCCTCCGTGATCGATGCCCCCTCCGGCGGAGCTCCGGAACAGGCCCCAAGATGGGATCTCGGATACAGAAAGTTGCGGTGGAATTAGGGTTTTGGCTCCGTATCTGATCGTTTGGGGGTACGTAGGTATATATAGGAGGAAGGAGTACGTCGGTGGAGCAACAGGGGGCCCACGAGGGTGGAGGGCGCGCCTGGGGGGTAGGCGCGCCCCCTACCTCGTGGTCCTCCTTTTCTTTCTTGACGTAGGGTCCAAGTCTCCCGGGTCTTGTTCGTTGAGAAAATCACGTTCCCGAAGGTTTCATTCCGTTTGGACTCCGTTTGATATTCCTTTTCTTCGAAACCCTAAAACAGGCAAAAAACAGCAATTTGGGCTGGGCCTCCGGTTAATAGGTTAGTCCCAAAAATAATATAAAAGTGGATAATAAAGCCAATAATGTCCAAAACAATAGATAATATAGCATGGAGCAATCAAAAATTATAGATACGTTGGAGACGTATCAAGCATCCCCAAGCTTAATTCCTGCTCGTCCTTGAGTAGGTAAATGATAAAAATTTTTGATGCGGAGTGCTACTTGGCATAATTTTAATGTAATTCTTCTTAATTGTGGTATGAATATTCAGATCCGAAAGATTCAAGACAAAAGTTCATATTGACATAAAAATAATACTTCAAGCATACTAACTAAGCAATTATGTCTTCTGAAAATAACATGGCCAAAGAAAGTTCATCCCTACAAAATCATATAGTTTAGTCATGTTTCATTTTCGTCACACAAGAATGCTCTCATCATGCACAACCCCGATGACAAGCCAAGCAATTGTTTCATACTTTAGTAATCTCAAACCTATAAACTTTCACGCAATATATGAGCGCGAGCCATGGACATAGCACTATGGGTGGAATAGAATATAATGAGGGGGGTTATGTGGAGAAGACAAAAAGGGAGAAAGTCTCACATCAACGAGGCTAATCAATGGGCTATGGAGATGCCCACCGATTGATGTTAATGCAAGGAGTAGGGATTGCCATGCAACGGATGCACTAGAGCTATAAATGTATGAAAGCTCAACAAAAGAAACTAGTGGGTGTGCATCCAACTTGCTTGCTCACGAAGACCTAGGGCACTTGAGGAGGCCCATTGTTGGAATATACAAGCCAAGTTCTATAATGAAAAATTCCCACTAGTATATGAAAGTGACAAAACAAGAGACTCTCTAACATGAAGATTAAGGTGCTACTTTGAAGCACAAGTGTGGCAAAGGATAGTAACATTGTCCCTTCTCTCTTTTCTCTCATCTTTTTTGGGCCTTTTTTATGGCCTTTTCTCTTTTTTATTATTTATTTTTCCTCACTTGGGACAATGCTCTAGAAAATGAGGATCATCACACTTCTATTTATTTACAACTCAATGATTACAACTCGATACTAGAACAAAAGATGACTCTATATGAATGCCTCCGGCGGTGTACCGGGATATGCAATGAATCAAGAGTGACATGTATGAAAGAATTATGAACGGTGGCTTTGCCACAAATACTATGTCAACTACATGATCATGCAAAGAATATGACATAATGTTGTGCATGATGAACGGAATGATGGAAAGTTGCATGGCAATATATCTCGGAATGGCTATGGAAATGCCATAATAGGTAGGTATGGTGGCTGTTTTGAGGAAGATATAAGGAGGTTTATGTGTGAAAGAGCGTATCATATCACGGGGTTTGGATGCACCGGCGAAGTTTGCGCCAACTCTCAATGTGAGAAAGGGCAATGCACGGTACCGAAGAGGCTAGCAAGGATGGAAGGGTGAGAGTGCGTATAATCCATGGACTCAACATTAGTCATAAAGAACTCACATACTTATTGCAAAAATCTACAAGTCATCAAAAACCTCGGTACTACGCGCATGCTCCTAGGGGGATAGATTGGTAGGAAAAGACCATCGCTCGTCCCCGACCGCCACTCATAGGGAAGACAATCAAATAACACCTCATGTTTCAAATTTTTGCACAACGTTTACCATACGTGCATGCTACGGGACTTGCAAATCTTAAACACAAGTATTTCTCAATTTCACAACTACTCAACTAGCATGAACTTTGAATATTACCTCATTATCTCAAAACAATCATCAAGCATCAAACTTCTCTTAGTATTCAAACACTCTTAAGAAAATTATTACTAATTTGAATACCTAGCATATTAGATTTAAGAAAATTACCATGATCTAAGACTCTCAAAATAATCTAAGTGAAGCATGAGAGATCAATAGTTTCTATAAAACAAATCCACCACCGTGCTCTAAAAGATATAAGTGAAGTACTAGAGCAAAATTATATAACTCAAAAGATATAAGCGAAGCACATAGAGTATTCTAACAAATTCCAAATCATGTATGGCTCTCTCAAAAGGTGTGTACAGCAAGGATGATTGTGGTAAACTAACAAGAAAAGACTCAAATCATACAAGACGCTCCAAGTAAAACACATATCATGTGGCGAATAAAAATATAGCTCCAAGTAAAGTTACCGATAGAAGTAGACGAAAGAGGGGATGCCTTCCGGGGCATCCCCAAGCTTTGGCTTTTAGGTGTCCTTAGATTATCTTGGGGGTGCCATGGGCATCCCCAAGCTTAGGCTCTTCCACTCCTTGTTCCATAATCCATCAAATCTTTACCCAAAACTTGAAAACTTCACAACACAAAACTTAAAGTAGAAAATCTCGTGAGCTCCGTTAGCGAAAGAAAATAAAAGACCACTTCAAGGTACTGTAATGAACTCATTATTTATTTATATTGGGTTATACCTACTGTATTCCAACTTCTCTATGGTTTATAAACTATTTTACTAGCCATAGATTCATCAAAATAAGCAAACAACACACGAAAAACAGAATCTGTAAAAACAGAACAGTCTGTAGTAATCTGTAGCTAGCGCAAGATCTGGAACCCCAAAAATTCTAAAATAAATTGCTGGACGTGAGGAATTTATCTATTAATCATCTGAAAAAAGAATACTAAATAGCACTTTCCAAATAAATAAGCAGTTCTCGTGAGCGCTAAAGTTTCTGTTTTTTACAGCAAGTTCAACAAGACTTTCCCCAAGTCTTCCCAACGGTTCTACTTGGCACAAACACTAATTAAACAACAAAAACACAACCAAAACAGAGGCTAGATAAATTATTTATTACTAAACAGGAGCAAAAATCAAGGAATAAAAATAAAATTGGGTTGCCTCCCAACAAGCGCTATCGTTTAACGCCCCTAGCTAGGCATAACAAGCAAGGATAGATCTAGGTATTGCCATCTTTGGTAGGCAATCCATAAGTGGCTCTCATAATAGATTCATAAGGTAATTTAATTTTCTTTCTAGGAAAGTGTTCCATGCCTTTCCTTAATGGAAATTGGAATCTAATATTTCCTTCCTTCATATCAATAATTGCACCAATCGTTCTAAGGAAAGGTCTACCAAGAATAATAGGACATGAAGGATTGCAATCTATGTCAAGAACAATAAAATCTACGGGCACATAATTCCTATTTGCAACAATAAGAACATCATTAATTCTTCCCATAGGTTTCTTAATAGTGGAATCCGCAAGGTGCAAGTTTAGAGAGCAATCATCAAAATCACGGAAACCTAACAAATCACACAAAGTCTTTGGAATCGTGGAAACACTAGCACCCAAATCACATAAAGCATAGCATTCATGATCTTTAATTTTAATTTTAATAGTTGGTTCCCACTCATCATAAAGTTTTCTAGGGATAGAAACTTCCAATTCAAGTTTTTCTTCATAAGATTGCATCAAGGCATCAACGATATGTTTAGTAAACGCTTTATTTTGACTATAAGCATGAGGAGAATTTAGCACGGATTGCAACAAGGAAATACAATCAATCAAAGAGCAATTTTCATAGTTAAATTCCTTGAAATCCATAATAGTGGGTTTAGCAACATCTAGGGTTTTAATTTCTTCAATCCCACTTTTATCAAATTTAGCATCAAGATCAACAAATTCCGAATTCTTGGAACGCCTTCTAGGTAAAGGTGGATCATATTCAGTCCCATCATTATCAAGATTCATATTGCAAAACAAAGATTTAATAGGGGACACATCAATAACTTTTAGATCTTCATCTTTATTTTCATAGGAACTAGAAGAACACGCTCTTATAAAGGCATCTTTCTTAGCACGCATCCTAGCGGTTCTTTCTTTGCACTCATCAATGGAAATTCTCATGGCTTTGAGAGACTCATTGATATCATGCTTAGGTGGAATAGATCTAAGTTTCAAAGAATCAACATCAAGAGAAATTCTATCAACGTTCCTAGCCAAATCATCAATCTTAAGCAATTTTTCTTCAATCATAGCATTAAAATTCTTTTGCGAAGTAATAAATTCTTTAATATTAGATTCAAAATCAGAGGGCATCTTATTATAATTTCCATAAGAATTGTTGTAGGAATTACCATAATTATTAGAGGGATTACTAGGATAAGGCCTAGGATTGAAAAAATCTATACGCGTTGTTACCAAAATTGTTCCTACCAACAAAATTCACATCCATAGATTCATTATTATTCTCAATCAAAGTAGACAAGGGCATATCATTAGGATCAGAAGAAACACTCTTATTAGCAAATAATTTCATAAGTTCATCCATCATTTTTCCACTCAAAACATTAATTTCTTCTATCGCATGCACCTTTTTATTAGTAGATCTTTCAGTATGCCATTGAGAATAATTAACCATAATATTATCTAGGAGTTTAGTAGCTTATCCTAATGTGATTTTCTATAAAAGTGCCTCCAGCGGCCGAATCTAAAAGATTTCTAGAAGCAAAATTCAATCGGCATAAAATTTTTGTATAATCATCCACAAATTTAAACCATGAGTAGGGCAATTACGTATCATTCATTTCATTCTCTCCCAAGCTTGTGCAACATGTTCATGATCAAGTTGCCCAAAGTTCATAATATCGTTTCTAAGAGAGATGATCTTAGCGGGAGGAAAATACTTAGAGGTAAAAGCATCTTTGAACTTGTTCCATGAATCAATACTATTTTTAGGCAAAGACGAAAACCAAGCTTAGCACGATCTCTAAGCGAAAAAGGAAATAGCTTCAATTTAACAATATCATTATCCACATCTTTCTTCTTTTGCATGTCACACAAATCAACGAAGCTATTTAGATGGGTAGCGGCATCTTCACTAGGAAGGCCGAGAAAACGGATCTTTCATGACAAGATTCAGCAAAGCAGCATTAATTTCACAAGATTCAGCATCGGTAAGAGGAGCAATCGGAGTGCTAATAAAATCATTGTTGTTGGTATTGGTGAAGTCACACAATTTAGTATTATCTTGAGCCATCGTGACAAGACAAGCAAACTAACACACAAGCAAACAAAAGCAAGCGGGCAAAAAGAGGCAAATAGAAGAGGGAGGGAGAGAGAGAGGGCGAATAAAAAAACGGCAAGGGTGAAGTGGGGGAGAGGAAACGAGAGGCAAATGGCAAATAATGTAATGCGGGAGATAAGGTTATGTGATGGGTACTTGGTATGTTGACTTTTGCGTAGACCTCCCCGGCAACGGCGCCAGAAATCCTTCTTGCTACCTCTTGAGCACTGCGTTGGTTTTCCCCGAAGAGGAAGGGATGATGCAGCAAAGTAGCGTAAGTATTTCCCTCAGTTTTTGAGAACCAAGGTATCAATCCAGTAGGAGGCTACGCGCGAGTCCCTCGTACCTGCACAAAACAAATAAATCCTCGCAACCAACGCAAATAGGGTTTAATCCCTATAGGGCCACTTACGAGAGTGAGATCTGATAGATATGATAAGATAATATTTTTGGTATTTTTATGATAAAGATGCAAAGTAAAATAAAGGCAAAGTAAATAGCAAAGGAAATAACTAAGTAGTAGGAGATTAATATGATGAAGATAGACCCGGGGGCCATAGGTTTCACTAGTGGCTTCTCTCGAAGAGCATAAGTATTCTACGGTGGGTGAACAAATTACTGTTGAGCAATTGACAGAATTGAGCATAGTTATGAGAATATCTAGGTATGATCATGTATATAGGCATCACGTCCGAGACAAGTAGACCGACTCCTGCCTGCATCTACTACTATTACTCCACTCATCGACCGCTATCCAGCATGCATCTAGAGTATTAAGTTAAAACAGAGTAACGCCTTAAGCAAGATGACATGATGTAGAGGGATAGACTCATGCAATATGAAGAAAACCCCATCTTGTTATCCTCGATGGCAACAATACAATACGTGCCTTGCTGCCCCTACTGTCACTGGGAAAGGACACCGCAAGATTGAACCCAAAGCTAAGCACTTCTCCCATTGCAAGAAAGATCAATCTAGTAGGCCAAACCAAACTGATAATTCGAAGAGACTTGCAAAGATAACCAATCATACATAAAAGAATTCAGAGAAGATTCAAATATTATTCATAGATAGACTTGATCATAAACCCACAATTCATCGGTCTCAACAAACACACCGCAAAAAGAAGATTACATTGAAAAGTTCTCCACAAGAGAGGGGAGAACATTGTATTGAGATCCAAAAAGAGAAGAAGCCATCTAGCTACTAACTAGACCCGTAGGTCTGAGGTAAACTACTCACACTTCATCGGAGGGGCTATGGTGTTGATAGAAGCCCTCCGTGATCGATGCCCCCTCCGGCGGAGCTCCGGAACAGGCCCCAAGATGGGATCTCGTGGATACAGAAAGTTGGCGGTGGAATTAGGGTTTTGGCTTCGTATCTGATCGTTTGGGGGTACGTAGGTATATATAGGAGGAAGGAGTACGTCGGTGGAGCAACAGGGGGCCCACGAGGGTGGAGGGCGCGCCTGGGGGGGTAGGCGCGCCCCCCTACCTCGTGGCCTCCTTTGTTTCTTGACGTAGGGTCCAAGTCTCCCGTCTTGTTCGTTGAGAAAATCACGTTCCCGAAGGTTTCATTCCGTTTGGACTCCGTTTGATATTCCTTTTCTTCGAAAACCCTAAAACAGGCAAAAAACAACAATTCTGGGCTGGGCCTCCGGTTAATAGGTTAGTCCCAAAAATAATATAAAAGTGGATAATAAAGCCCAATAATGTCCAAAACAGTTGATAATATAGCATGGAGCAATCAAAAATTATGGATACATTGGAGACGTATCAACTCCGTACTCTGGGGGCTGCGGACCACGCCCAACCGCACTACTGGATATACACCTTTCTTCATGGTGTACGGTGCAGAGCAGTGTTACCCTGCGATATTATTCATGACTCACCTCGAGTGCGCATGTACGAAGAGAGAGAAGCCAAGCTTGATCGGCAGGACAACCTAGATGCCTTGGAGGAGGAGCACGACGTCGCAGAAGCCCGTCCCGCATTTTATCAATAGCAGGCTCGCAGGTACCAAAGCAAAGAAGTGCGGGCCAAGACTTATAACATTGGTGAACTCGTTCTACGCCTGCCGGAGAAAAAAAAGGACAAACTCAAGCCCAAGTGGGAGGGTCCCTTCATCATTGACGAAGTTCTCACCGGAGGAGCGTACCGCCTGCTTGATGCGCCAGACAATCACCTAGAGCCGAACCCCTGGAATGCGGCCAGACTACGACGATTTTATGCCTAGCGCCGAACTCGGTGTTCGTCTCCTCCGTCCTATTATTAACGTTACTTTTTCTCTTTTCGTTTTTTCTCTTTTTCTTTCGTTTTGCTCTTTAGCCTTACAGTTTCAATACGACTAGACTGTCCTTACCTGATGCGTACATCTATGCATATGTACGTTCAGTATACCTGTGGGCTGCTCGTACAGAAGCTTGCTATTATCCTTTGATCATCAAGCTCACCACATATGTGTTTTTCCATACATACCTTTTCTTCGCCATTATATGCATCGATATGACTTAAGTTTTGGCCAAGCTGGGTTGCCTGGCTCCTGTGCTTATGCCATACGTTCCCGTTAGTTTGGCTAGGGCATAAAGGGAGCACCTCTGCGATTGTTACTGCCGGGTCATCTGGATGTGTACCTCGGACTGGGTGAAGCCGAAAGCTAGCGTTCTTAAGGGAATATTTGGTCGGTGAATTAAAGATGTCCCCACATTCATTCCATTATGAAACCCCAGAGGTTACTTACTCTGAGATTTTTTCAATCACAGTTTGGACATGCACATCAAACGCATGCACATCCAGGGAAAGGAACCCTTAACAGAACTATTCTCTCTGGAAGATGTTTCTTACATAATGTAGTATAACATAACTAGCCGGATACACACTGTCTATTCAAGCAACTATGACCCCTACGCCTGGTTCCCATGCATGCCCCGGTATATTCTACCGTTAGGGTATTCGGAAGCACTCTGCACCTTCGGGTCCAGAGGTCGAAGCAAAAAGGTCGGCCATGCAAATTGTTTTTATTATCCAGCTAGAAGGAAAGTACATAGTCACTTAGGACTCAAAAACTTCCTCCTCTATACCGTCCAACAGGCGGTCTAACTTACAATCCTGTTGTGAGTATCTAGCAGCCACCTCAACTTGGCCATAGACTAAACTAACGGGAATTTATTCCCCATTTGACCCTAGTGGTCCGACCCGGGCCATGTGATTCGGATCCAGCTTGGTATACCGCATTTTTATCATGGCCCAAGCTTCTCGCGCACCCTCTCGGCCATCTGAACCTCCACAGTTGGATACCCCGCCGTGCTCCCTTGAACAGCTCTACAAGCTTCTCCATACTCCCTGGAGGGGAGTCAGATGGCCGTAAGGCCTTGGCTACACTCCGCATTGCCTGCTAAGCTTGCTCGTGCAACTGCAATAGCTCTTGCAGAAGATCACTTGATGATCCGGACACCTCCTCTTCAGGGCGGCCCGTCAGTACACCTGCAATCACAGCTATATCAGCTACGGTTACTTCCAAACTGTTATAAGATAAATGCGGCCACAAACTGAATATGTCGCCTCACAGTTTTTTGTTCTCCTTCACGGAGTCAGCTAGCTGAGCTCGCACGTCTTTCAGTTCTTCGCCCAGTTTGGTGTTCGAATCCTGGAGCTTCTTTTTCTATTGAATGACTTTTGTTAACACACGCTCGCCCACTGCTAGCAGTTTCGTGGCTCTGTGTTCTTCACCTCGAGTGGCGTCCAGCTGCTCCCGCAGTTGGTCTAACGATCCAATACAATGATAAGCTACCATATTAGCATTGTTAGTGTACAATTATGATTTCTCGATGGAGGGAAACACTACCGGGGGATGCCTTCTTGGATTTCTCCAGTTCGGCATTGGCAGCAGACAGCTGGTGCTGACACTTTTCTAGTTCCTGAGTGAACATGTCATTCTTCTCCGTGAGCACCTGGTTGTACATTGATCCTTAAATCAGTTGTTTCAACTAATTTAAGTCTCGGCGGCTACTGTCATATGGTTATCATAGTCAGACAAAACAAACTTACCTGCACATCTTTTAAATGATGTTTTGTGGCTCTATTAAGCCCATCTCGAGCATCTCGGATATATGCATTGGCCGAGCTGAAGGCGTTAAATGACTCTTCTGAAAAGCCAGGGTCTCGTAAGACGGCCCTGCCGTGCCCATGATTCATAGCGCTCTCCAATTCCGAGTTGGTGACGGATACATCATCCGAGTGCTCGGCTGGAGGACAGTCCGGCATCACCCCCGCATCAGCCCCCGTCTTCACGGTAGGATTTGAATCCTTGCTGCAGGAAGTATGACCGGCCGGACCCCCGGGTATAGTCCAGCACATCTTTTTCCTGATATAGGCTAAACGGAAAGGTCACAGTTGGACGTGACTGCAAAAGTGCATACTTTCAAATTCATACCTCTTTGATGAAGGCTCGGCCGTATCTTCGTTTGCCTTCCTCTTAGAAGGCTTGCCTGGTATGGGGGACGCTCTCTTCGGAGATGCTCCCGGGGCAGCATGGCGCGCCGAATGCTTCCCCTTCTAAAGCACAGGACATTGTGGTGGGTAAGGAGGAATGAGAAAACTCTTTTGGATAAGGAGACTCCGAATTACTTACACGTGAAGCAGGAAGGAGGCCGGGGTAATCGGCGATATGGGTACATATGTACCTTCGTAGCTCATCTGATAGAATATTCCCTCCTCAAGCTCCACAAATATGTCCGAATCTTCCTCATATCTAGGGTCGAGATCCCGGTTGCGATTCTCCGGCTGAGGGGCAGGGTCATAGATCCCCTCGACAACCTTTCACCATTCCTATTATGAGCAAGATAAGATGCTGCCTGTCAAGAATGATTCAGGGACAAGAATAAAATAGTGGAGTCGAGCCTTACCCAACTGGGAGGATTATACATGGAAAACCCGTCTCGAATTTGGAGACGGGTGAACTCCTCCTTCTCCCATTTATACAGCCCGGCCAGTATTTTGGCTAGGGCGGCAGGAGTCTTCGGGCCCTTTCGGCCATAGCGTGAGGCGTCATCTTCTCCGTTATAATGCCACATGGGCAGCCCTCTGTATTGAAGTGGCTGGACCCCCCCTTGCGTTATCGAAATCGCCATCACCTCGGCTATTGACCATCCGGACTGGGCAAGCGTCTTAATCTTGCCCAGCAGCAGGCTGATCTCTGCACTATCCTCTTCCTTGAGGCTCCAAGGATGCCAGCTATGGCGTTTCTTCAGCGGAGCATTTGAAAACTCGGGGAGGCCCATGCGGACAGGGTCGGGTAGAGCGACATCGTCGATGTAGAACCATCCGGAGGGCCACTCTTCAGGAGCTTTCTTCGGCGTGCCGGACAGGTATCCGGTCCCAGCGATGCGCCACACTTCGGCTCTTCCCACTTCAAAAATTGACCCACCTTGATTGCGAGGGACGAGGCAGAACAGTCTTCTCCACAAATCGAAATGGGCCTCGCAACCCAGGAAAAGTTCGCATAAAGCGACATAACCCACGATGTGCAGGATGGAGGCTGGGGTAAAATTATGCAGCTGGAGGCCGTAGTACTCCAGAAGTGTTGGGGAACGTAGTAATTTCAAAAAATTTCCTACGCACACGCAAGATCATGTGATGCATAGCAACGAGAGGGAGAGTGTTGTCTACGTACCCAACGCAGACCGACTGCGGAAGCGCTGACACAACATAGAGGAAGTAGTCGTACGTCTTCACGATCCAACCGATCAAGCACCGAAACTACGGCACCTCCGAGTTCGAGCACACGTTCAGCTCGATGACGATCCCCGGACTCCGATCCAGCAAAGTGTCGGGGAAGAGTTCCGTCAGCACGACGGCGTGGTGACGATCTTGATGCACTACAGCAGCAGGGCTTCGCCTAAACTCCGCTACAGTATTATCGAGGAATATGGTGGCTGGGGGCACCGCACACGGCTAAGGAATAGATCACGTGGATCAACTTGTGTCTAGAGGTGCCCCCTGCCTCCGTATATAAAGGAGGCAAGGGGGAGGGGTGCGGCCCCCTATGGAGGCGCAGGAGGAGTCCTACTCCTACCGGGAGTGACTCCCCCAATCCTATTCCAAATAGGATTCCAAGGAGAAGAGAGAGAGAGGTGGCCGGCCACCTCTCCTTAGTCCTAAATAGGACTAGGGGAGGGGGGGAGGCGCGCAGCCCACCATGGGCAGCCCCTTTCACTTTTCCACTAAAGCCCAATAAGGCCCATATGGCTCCCGGGGGGTTCCGGTAACCTCCCGGTAATCCGGTAAAATCCCGATTTCACACGGAACACTTCCGATATCAAAACATAGGCTTCCAATATATCAATCTTTATGTCTCGACCATTTCGAGACTCCTCGTCATGTCCGTGATCACATCCGGGACTCCGAACAACCTTCGGTACATCAAAATGCATAAACTCATAATATAACTGTCATCGTAACCTTAAGCGTGCGGACCCTACGGGTTCGAGAACAATGTAGACATGACCGAGACACGTCTCCGGTCAATAACCAATAGCGGGACCTGGATGCCCATATTGGCTCCTACATATTCTACGAAGATCTTTATCGGTCAGACCGCATAACAACATACGTTGTTCCCTTTGTCATCGGTATGTTACTTGCCCGAGATTCGATCGTCGGTATCCAATACCTAGTTCAATCTCGTTACCGGAAGTCTCTTTACTCGTTCCGTAATACATCATCTCACAACTAACATATTAGTTGTAATGCTTGCAAGGCTTATGTGATGTGTTACCGAGAGGCCCAATCTCTCCGACAATCGGAGTGACAAATCCTAATCTCGAAATACGCCAACCCAACATCTACCTTTGGAGACACCTGTAATGCTCCTTTATAATCACCCAGTTACGTTATGACGTTTGGTAGCACCCAAAGTGTTCCTCCGGCAAACGGGAGTTGCATAATCTCATAGTCATAGGAACATGTATAAGTCATGAAGAAAGCAATAGCAACATACTAAACGATCGGGTGCTAAGCTAATGGAATGGGTCATGTCAATCAGATCATTCAACTAATGATGTGACCTCGTTAATCAAATAACAACTCTTTGTTCATGGTTAGGAAACATAACCATCTTTGATTAACGAGCTAGTCAAGTAGAGGCATACTAGTGACACTCTGTTTGTCTATGTATTCACACATGTATTATGTTTCCGGTTAATACAATTCTAGCATGAATAATAAACATTTATCATGATATAAGGAAATAAATAATAACTTTATTATTGCCTCTAGGGCATATTTCCTTCAAGAAGACCTCGGAGGAATGGGTGAATTGGTAATCCCTCGCCCCTCAGTAGATAGGGGATGAAGCACACTCGTTCTCCCGCAGACGGATTGGGGAAATCCTCTGCCTGGGTTTTGCCGTTGAAAGAGGCCAGTCCTGCTCGAACAGGGACCAGATCTGCAGGAGGGAGAAATCCCTGTGTTTGCAACTTCACCAATTGGTTGTGGGGTACGGAGCACCTCTTCCACTCGCTTTTCTCTAGGTTGGAATGGGAAGAGGAGCTGGGAATGTTGGCCATGTTGGAATGGTTTCTCCTGGTAGTATCTGAGGATTTTCTCCATGTGATACCGAAAGGATCTGAGATCCAATCCCTTTAAATAGAAATTCTTTCTTGCAGGGCTAGGGTGTTATTTGCAAAAAATACCCTGACCACCCACATTCGCCAGACACGTGGAGGATGAATTCATAAATGCACAAAAGCCGAGGGGTGCGGCATTCAATTGAAAGCCAAACACATTACTAGGAAGACGTTGGAGGAGGAACCCTCCTTCCAATGCCGAAGACAGTTTGCGCTCTGAACACCTCATCATTGAAGCCTAGTTCGGGGGCTACTGAGTGAGTCCTGGACTAAGGGGTCCTCGGGCGTCCGGCCCGTTAGCCATGGGCCGGACTGATGGGCTGTGAAGATATGAAGACTGAAGACTGCACCGGTGTTTGGATGGGACTCTCCTTGGCATGGAAGGCAAGCTTGGTGGACAGATATGTAGATTCCCTTCTTTGTAACCGACCTGATGTAACCCTAGATCCTCCCGGTGAATATATAAACCAGAGGACTTAGTCTGGATAGGAGACTCAATATCATAGCCATACAAGCTAGACCTCTATGGTTTAGCCATTACGATCTCGAGGTACATCAACTCTTGTAATACTCATTTTCATCAATATCAATCAAGCTGGACATAGGGTATTACCTCCATAGAGAGGGCCCGAACCTGGGTACACACCATGTCCCTTGTCTCCTGTTACCATCGACCTTAGACGCATAGTTCGCGACCCCCTACCCGAGATCCGTCGGTTTTGACACCGACACCTACACCCTCTGAGAAATTAAAGTTCAACCTAGTATTTCTATGGTTAAAGATCTCTTGGTTGATAATATTGATGGGCATGTTATTTATTTCTGTGATGAAGTTGCTAGAATTGCCAAACCCGATACGAAAGATAAACATAGACCTGTTGTTGGCATGCCTGTTGTTTCTGTTAAAATTGGAGATCATTGTTATCATGGCTTATGTGATGTGTGTTCTAGTGTGAGTGCAATTCCTTATACCTTATATAAATAAATTATGAATGATATTGCACCTGCGGAGATAGAAGATATTGATGTTACCATTAAGCTTGCTAATAGAGATACTATATCACCAATTGGGATTGTTAGAGATGTTGAAGTCTTGTGTGCGAAGATAAAATATCCTACTGATTTTCTTGTTCTTGCTTCCCCACAAGATAATTTTTGTTCCATTATATTTGCTAGACCTTTCTTGAATACTGTTAATGCTAAGATAGACTACGAGAAAGATAATGTTACTGTTGGTTTAGGGGATATGTCTCATGATTTTAATTTCTCTAAATTTTGCAGACAACCCCATGATAAAGAATTGCCTAGTGAGGATGAAATTATTGGTCTTGCTTCTATTACTGTGCCTCCTAATGATCCTTTAGAATAATATTTTCTAGACCATGAAAATGATATATTTATGAATGAAAGAAGGGAAATAGATGAAGTATTCTTTAATGAAGGACCTATTTTGAAACACAATTTTCCTGTTGAAATCCTTGGGGATCCTCCTCCACCCAAGGGTGATCCTGTGTTTGAGCTTAAATAATTACCTGATACTCTGAAATATGCTTATCTTGATGAAAAGAATATATATCCTATTATTATTAGTGCTAACCTTTCAGAGCATGAAGAAAAGAAATTATTTAAAACTCTGAAGAAGCACCGTGCTGCTATTGGATATACTCTTGATGATCTTAAGGGCATTAGTCCCACTCTATGTCAGCACAAAATTAAGTTGGAGAAATATGCTAAACTAGTGGTAGATCATCAACGACGGTTAAATCCTAAGATGAAAGAAGTGATAAGAAATGAAATACTAAAGCTTCTGGAGGCAGGTACAATTTATCATATTGTTGATAGTCAGTGGGTAAGTCCTGTTCATTGTGTCCCTAAGAAGGGAGGTATTACTGTTGTTCCTAATGATAAGAATGAATTGATTCCACAAAGAATTGTTACAGGTTATAGAATGGTAATTGCTTTAAATAAAGCTACTAGAAAAGATCATTACCCTCTACCTTTTATTGATCAAATGCTAGAAAGATTATCCAAACATACTCATTTTTGCTTTCTAGATGGTTATTCTAGTTTCTCACAAATACATATGTCAAAAGAGGATGAAGAGAAAAATACTTTTACTTGCCCTTTCGGTACCTTCACTTATAGACGTATGCCTTTTGGTTTATGTAATGCACCTGCTACCTTTCAATGGTGTATGACTGCTATATTCTCTGACTTTTGTGAAAAGATTGTTGAGGTTTTCATGGATGATTTCTCCGTTTACGAAACTTCTTTTGATGATTGCTTAAGAAACCTTGACCGAGTTTTGCAGAGATGTGAAGAAACTAATCTTGTATTGAATTGGGAGAAGTGCCACTTTATGGTTAATGAAGGTATTGTCTTGGGGCATAAAGTTTCCGAAGGAGGTATTGAAGTTGATAAAGCTAAAGTAGATGCTATTGAAAAGATGCCGTGTCCTAAAGATATTAAAGGTATAAGAAGTTTCCTTGGTCATGCTAGTTTCTATAGGAGGTTTATTAAAGACTTCTCAAAAATTTCTAGGCCTCTCACTAATCTCTTGCAAAAAGATGTTCCTTTTGTTTTTGATGATGATTGTGTAGAAGCATTTGAAATACTTAAGAAAGCCTTGATTTCTGCACCTATTGTTCAGCCACCTAATTGTAATTTACCCTTTGAAATTATGTGTGATGCTAGTGATTATGTTGTGGGTGCTGTTCTAGGACAAAGAGTTGATAAGAAATTATATGTTATTCAATATGCTAGTAAAGACTCTAGACAGTGCCCAGAGGAATTATGCTACCACTGAAAATGAATTTTTAGCAGTTGTATTCGCATGTGATAACTTCAGACCTTATATTGTTGATTCCAAAGTAACTGTTCACACTGATCATGCTGCTATCAAATATCTTATGGAAAATAAAGATGCCAAACCTAGACTTATTAGATGGGTTCTCTTGCTACAAGAATTTGATTTGCATATTATTGACAAAAAGGGAGCTGAGAACCCCGTTGCAGACAACTTGTCTAGATTAGAGAATGTTCTTGATGACCCACTACCTATTGATGATAGCTTTCCCGATGAGCAATTAAATGTCATAAATGCTTCTCGTAGTGCTCCTTGGTATGCTGATTATGCTAATTATATTGTTGCTAAATTTATACCCCCCAGTTTCACATACCAGCAAAAGAAAAAGTTTTTCTATGATTTAAGACATTACTTCTGGGATGACCCACACCATTATAAAGAAGGAGTAGATGGTGTTATTAGACGTTGTGTACCTGAGCATGAACAGGAACCGATCCTACGCAAGTGGCACTCGATTCTTACGGAGGACACCGCGCTGGAGATAGAACTACACATAAGGTATTGCAATCTGGGTTCTATTGGCCCACTCTCTTTAAAGATGCCCGTAAGTTTGTCTTATCTTGTTATGACTGCCAAAGGATTGGTAATATTAGTAGACATCAGGAAATGCCTATGAACTATTCACTTGTTATTGAACCATTTGATGTTTGGGGCTTCGATTATATGGGACCTTTTCCTTCTTGTAATGGGTATACACATATTTTAGTTCCCTTTGATTATGTTACTAAATGGGTAGAAGCTATTCCAACTAGTAGTGCTGATCATAACACTTCTATTAAGATGCTTAAAGAAGTTATTTTTCTGAGGTTTGGAGTCCCTAGATATTTAATGACTGATGGTGGTCCACATTTTATTCATGGTGCTTTTCGTAAAATGCTTGCTAAGTATGATGTTAACCATAGAATTGCATCTCCATATCATCCTCAGTCTGGTGGTCAAATAGAATTAAGTAATAGAGAGCTTAAATTAATTTTGCAAAAGACAATTAATAGATCTAGAAAGAATTGGTCTAAGAAACTTGATGATGCATTATGGGCTTATAGAACCGCTTGTAAGAATCCTATGGGTATGTCTTCGTACAAAATGGTTTATGGAAAATCATATCACTTACCTCTTGAACTAGAACATAAGGCATATTGGGCTATTAAAGAGCTCAATTATGATTTCAAACTTGCCGGTGAGAAGAGGTTATTTGACATTAGCTCACTTGATCAATGGAGAACCCAAGCCTATGAGAATGCCAAGTTGTTTAAAGAAAAAGTTAAAAGATGGCATGACAAAAGGATACAAAAGCATGAGTTTAATATAGGTGATCATGTTTTGCTATACAACTCTCGTTTAAGATTTTTTGCAGGAAAGCTTCTCTCTAAATGGGAAGGTCCTTACATCATCGAGGAGGTCTATCGTTCCGGTGCCATAAAAATCAACAATGTCGAAGGCACAAATCCGAAGGTGGTAAATGGTCAAAGAATCAAACATTGTATCTCAGGTACTCCCATAAATGTTGAGACCAATATAATTAATACCATAATGCCAGAGGAGTACATAAGGGACACTTTCCAGAACGTTTCAGACTCCAAAAAGTAATAGGTATGTGGTACGGTAAGTAAACCGACTCCAAAATGTTTCCCATGATAATTTTTCTCCTTTTTGGAATATTTAAAAAATAGGAAAATTAAAAGTAGTCCGAGAGGGACATGAGGCCACCACAAGGGTGGAGGGCGCGCCCTACCCCCTGGACGCACCCCCCATCCTTGTGGCC
>NC_053025.1:28561229-28573927 GCF_003073215.2 Triticum urartu
TGTAGGCGCGCTGGGAAACGGCCGTGCACCAGGGGCACTCGTGGCGCACTGCAAGCGCTCCTGCGAGCGCCGTGGCTTTTAGGAGGAGTATACTTTTTGTTTTGTAAGGCGATCTCATTAGTTTTGGGCACAAATGATAAATCCCAAACGTTCAGGAATTTTTAGCGTCCTTAATTAAGTATGTAAAAGGGAAAGTTTAGAAACCTTGTGTATTCTACGCATTTTGCAAGTACGTGCATATAGCACAAACTTTACTATATACTATCGCACTACACGTCTCTCTCGATATATGCTGCAGACTGTGCTACTCCCTCCGTCCAGGTCAATAAGTCATCTTTGGTTGTGCACCGTGACCAAGAAGGAGGGAAGACTTATACACCTAGACAGAGGGAGTACTACTATTACTTATGTACTCCCTCCACCCGGGTTTATTAGGCCTCTCAGCATCACAAGCATGTCCCCTTTTATAAGGCCCCGCGTTGGAAAGGTGCATGCATGCAACCATTTCATTGGTTGTATTGAAAGCTATTGTTGTTGGTGCCATGGCTGAAAAGTTAATACACTTCATGTGTGCTTTTTCATTGGCTGCATGCTTGTGAGAGAGTGCATTGGGAGTGGAATGGAAGAATTAATGTGAGCAAATTACTATGTGTCTAGGTCTAAGAGAAGTTGTCTTTAGGCCTAATAAACCCGGACGGAGGGAGTACGTGCAAATGCACATTTTAACATTACGATGCGGTTTTTGTAAAAGTAGAAAAACAACACTAGTCAAGCTTGTGAAACGATTCAATGCAAAACAAATGCAAAAATGCTCGTTTGATTGTTTACTTTTAGCTTCCTTCTCTGTGGTTATTTCTCTGTCGTACTTTGTACGGAGTATCTCACTGGTTGGAAAGGCATGCAAATTCCCAAACCGCTTCCTACACCCTGTATCGAATTTTTTGCCTAACAAGTTGTGCCGTGCAATTGGAATTCCAACTTGAGTACTACTACTAGTAGGAGTACCAGGGGCCAGTTCTTTTAGGCTTCTAGATTAGTAATCCCATAACTACTACCTCCGTCCTGGTTTATTGGTCCCCATTGTAATATGTGTCAAATCTTGATCATAAATTTAACTAATGAAATGTTAGTGCATGTCACATGCACTACTCCATCCGTCTAGGTGAGTAAGTCATCTTAGGCTGTGCACCGTGACCAAGGAGGAGGAGAAAACGAGAAACGTTAATGTTTATTTGCTAATTAATAGTATTGCATGCAATGAACTAACCACCACATGTCGTGTTTGATATCTCAAGTCATTAAAAGCATGCACACTCTTTATCTCTTATTGGTTGATATGTCAAGAAACAAGAAATGAGGTAGAAGTTAATGCACCGCGCCTAAGTGTTTTGGGATTATTTGGTTTTCGGAAGATGACTTACACACATAGACGGAGGGATCACAATGGCGAGGAATAAACCAGTTAAATCTTTGGTCAAAATTTAGCACAAATTACAGTGGTGAGGAATAAACCAGGACGGAGTAGTAGTTTAGAAGCCTAAATAAATGAGTGAGGCGCCTTATTGTTACTCTCCAGTGTGACTAGTCTTCTGGGAAAAGCTGGGGAAGCCGCCAAAAGAACTGGCCCTAGGAGTAGTAGCTAGGGATCGAGTGTGCGAGATGAATCGGAGAAAGTAAATGTAGAGAGATGAAATGCAAAAAAGATGGAGGGGGATGTGATGGTTGCTTGTCCGTTTATTTTACCAGGCCACTTATTACTGGGAGTGGTTCGGTTTTGTGATATGATGGTTTTACTGCCGTGCCATGAGCGGGGTGAGAGGTGAGACTCCCGTGCAACGCCGCCTCTACACTTGTACTACATCGGTCGTGGTTTATAGTCCCCCATTGGATTTGGCTGAGATTAACTGACAAAATGTTAGTGCATGTCAACAAACTATATTGTTGGATTCGTATTGAACATAGTTTTTGAATGATATAATTTTAGGTGACATGCATCAGCATTTATCGCATATATATATGTTAGCTCAATTTTTGGTCTCGTACTATCTAATGTTAGTAAGGTGCCCCGTGCGTTGCACCGAAGTTGAAATGCATTTGATCGGGGAGTTGTTATTTTGACAAAGGATGGGGTCATATTCATGTGTAACGGGTCGATAGGTTTCTTCGAATATTATTTCATCTCTAGAGCTTCACAAACATCTCGGTGAAATAGATAAAAAGGTATCTTTTGCAAACAAAAGCGTTCAACTGTTCAACCTACATCCAAAACTTGTGAAGAAATAACACTTATTGTGCTTTTCAACAAATGATCTTTAAGAGTTAGTTTTTGAGTATTGATTGTTATACATGTTGGCTACAGATGACATGGCACTTTCTTATAGTCAACAGTTGGCTATACTATTAAGTAATATTAACCATGCCCTTATACACCTAGATGGAGGGATTAAATCAGGATGACTTGCAAGCGGGCAGAGGAGATGTAAGAAATGGTTCATCGTAAGTCTTTCACCAGTATTGTAGTAAAAATTCATACATGGAAGATTCTAGACTAAACCATAAACAGATACACTTTTATTCATGCGCGATACTCCAATAGAGCGAGATCCTGCATGGAAGTCTCCACATGCTTAGACAGCAGATTACATTGAGCGAAGACTAATTCATACATTTAACTTGATAATGCGTATGTCCAGGTGAACCTCCTTGGAGTCCCCGTGCACCGCGTCGGCGGGTAAAGGATGCCATGGGTTTCCAAGTCCACATTGGTGGGATAGTCCCAGCTCCCCAAAGTCCAAGTCCGTTCGATGAGGCCGGTGTCGCCGCCCACGCGACCTAGAGGGGTAGTAACACTGAGCACGCACCCATACATCGGCCTCATGTCAGTGTCAGAGTCAGCATCAACGGCGTCGCCCCTGATGCACATTACGAAGATGGGACGGCGGCCTGCGCGGGCCTCGCTGGTGCCCACGATCAAGAGGAAGACGCTGCCGTCCTCCTCCGAGACTAGCAGGTGGCGGTGATTGAGGGAGTCCTGGATTAGGGGGTGTTCGGGTAACCGGACTATACCTTCAGCCGAACTCCAGGACTATGAAGATACAAGATTGAAGACTCTGTCCCGTGTCCGGATGGGACTTTCCTTGGCGTGGAAGGCAAGCTTGGTGATGCGGATATTCAAGATCTCCTACCATTGTAACCGACTTTGTGTAACCCTAACCCTCTCCGGTGTCTATATAAACCGGAGGGTTTTAGTCCGTAGGACAACTTCATCATACAACAATCATACCATAGGCTAGCTTTTAGGGTTTAGCCTCCTTGATCTCATGGTAGATCTACTCTTGTACTACCCATATCATCAATATTAATCAAGCAGGACGTAGGGTTTTACCTCCATCAAGAGGGCCCGAACCTGGGTAAAACATTGTGTCCCTTGTCTCCTGTTACCATCCGGCCTAGACGCACAGTTCGGGACCCCCTACCTGAGATCCGCCGGTTTTGACACCGACATTGGTGCTTTCATTGAGAGTTCCTCTGTGTCGTTGCTTTCAGGCCCGATGGCTTCTTCGATCATCAACCACGATGCAGTCCAGGGTGAGACTTTTCTCCCTAGACAGATCTTCGTCTTCGGCGGCTTCGCACTGCAGGCCAACTCGCTTGGTCACCTTGAGCAGATCGAAAGTTACACCCCTAGCCATCAGGTCAGGTTTGGAAGCCTAAACTACACGGCTGACATCCGTAGGGACTTGATCTTCGATGAATTCGAGCCACAGCCAAGCGTGCCGCACTGTCTCGATGGGCATGATATAGCTCTGCTGCCGAACAGTGCCTTGGAGGCCGCACACGCATCGGTTCCGACCATTGATTCGAAGCCCACTGCGCCAATCGAGGATCAGCGGTTGGATGCTGCCTCAGGGGCTGCGATCTCAGAGGCGACCGAGCCGAACTCCAGCCCCGCACTCCGCATGGCCCGTGACTCCGAGGAGCCGGATTCCTCTCCGAACTCCGAGCCCCCCGCGCCCCTGCCGATCGAATCCGATTGGGCGCCGATAATGGAGTTCACTGCCACAGACATCTTTCAGCACTCGCCCTTCGGCGACATCCTGAATTCTCTAAAGTCTCTCTCTTTATCAGGAGAGCCCTGGCCGGACTACGGTCAGCAAGGTTGGGATACGGAAGATGAAGAAATTCAAAACCCACCCACCACCCACTTCGTAGCCACTGCCGACGACTTAACCGACATGCTTGACTTCGACTCCGAAGACATCGACGGCATGGACGAGGATGCAGGAGACGAACAAGAACCAGCACCTGTAGGGCGTTGGAAGGCCACCTCGTCATATGACATATATATGGTGGACACTCCAAAGGATGAAGATGGCGATGGAACAGCGGTGGACGATACCTCTAAGAAACAGCCCAAGCGCCGGCGTCAGCGGCGCCGCTCTAAATCCCGCCAAAGCAAAAACGGTGATTCCGGCACGGGAGATAATACTACTCCGGATAGCGTCGAAGAACACCCCCTCCAGCAAAATTCGGCATAGGAGGACAGAGAAGCCAGCCCTCACGAGAGGGCGGCGGACCAAGAGGTTGAGGATGATAATTATACGCCTCCCTCCGAAGACGAGGCAAGCCTCGACGACGACGAGTTCGTCCTGCCAGAGGATCTTGCCGAACAAGAGCGTTTTAAACGCAGGCTCATGGCCACGGCAAGCAGCCTCAAGAAAAAGCGGCAACAGCTTATAGCTGATCAGGATTTGCTAGCTGACAGATGGACTGAAGTCCTTGCGGCCGAAGAGTATGAACTCGAACGCCCCTCCAAGAGTTACCCAAAGCGCAGGCTGCTACCCCGACTAGAGGAGGAAGCACCTACATCACCAGCGCATGACATGGCCGACCGGCCACCTCGTGGCCGTGACAGAGAGGCCTCTTGGCCCTCCACTCAAGCCATGCCCTGGCACCGCGTCAAGCATACTAAGGCACGGGAAAGTGCGCCCAACCTGCGCGACATCCTGGAGGACAAGGCAAGGCAAACAAGATCGATCTACGGATCGCGCAGGCGCCCCACGGCACGTGACGGTGATCGTCACTCCGGACGCAATGAATCCGGCTGGGCCGAACTCGACAGACAAAGCTCCTTCGAGCTGCGTCGTGATATAGCCCAATACAGAGGCGCCGCACACCCACTATGCTTCACAGATGAAGTAATGGATCATAAAATCCCTGAGGGCTTCAAACCCGTAAACATCGAATCGTACGATGGCACAACAGATCCTGCGGTATGGATCGAGGATTATCTCCTTCATATCCACATGGCCCGCGGCGATGATCTACACGCCATCAAATACCTCCCACTCAAACTTAAGGGACCGGCCCGGCATTGGCTTAACAGCTTGCCAGAAAACTCAATCGGTTCTTGGGAGGACCTGGAAGCCGCATTCCTTGACAACTTCCAGGGCACTTACGTATGACCACCGGACGCCGATGACCTAAACCACATAATTCAGCAGCCAGAAGAGTCGGCCAGGCAATTCTGGACATGGTTCCTAACAAAGAAAAACCAGATAGTCGACTGTCCGGACGCAGAGGCCTTAGCGGCCTTCAAGCATAATATCCGTGACGAGTGGCTGGCCCGGCACCTGGGACAGGAAAAGCCGAAATCTATGGCAGCCCTCACGACACTCATGACCCGCTTCTTCGCGGGAGAAGACAGCTGGCTAGCTCGCAGTAACAACTTAACCAAGAACACTGGTAATTCGAATACCAAGGACAAAAGTGACAGGTCGCGTCGGAACAAGCAAAAGCGCCGCGTTAACAGCGACATCAACGAGGATACGGCAGTTAATGCCGGATTCCGAGGCTACAAATCTGGTCAACGGAAACAGCCATTCAAAAGAAAAACTCAGGGCCCGTCCAGTTTGGACCGAATACTCGACCACTTGTGCCAGATACATGGCACCCCCAAAAAGCCAGCCAATCACACCAACAGGGATTGTTGGGTGTTCAAGCAGGCAGGCAAGTTAAGAGCCGAAAACAAAGACAAGGGGCTGCATAGCGACGACGAGGAGGAGCCCAGGCCGCCGAACAACAGTGGACAGAAGGGATTTCCCCCGCAAGTGCGGACGGTGAACATGATATACGCAACCCACATCCCCAAGAGGGAGCGGAAGCGTGCGTTACGGGACGTCTATGCGATGGAGCCGGTCGCCCCAAAGTTCAACCCATGGTCCTCCTGCCCGATCACCTTTGATTGAAGGGACCACCCCACTAACATCCGTCACGGCGGCTTCGCTGCATTGGTTCTAGACCCAATCATTGACGGATTTCATCTCACAAGAGTCCTCGTGGATGGCGGCAGCAGCATGAACCTGCTTTACCAGGATACAGTGCGAAAGATGGGCATAGCTCCCTCGAGGATCAAGCCCACCAAAACGACCTTTAAAGGCGTCATCCCAGGTGTAGAAGCCAACTGTACAGGCTCAGTTACACTGGAAGTGGTCTTCAGATCTCCGGATAACTTCCGAAGCGAAGAGTTAATCTTCGACATAGTCCCGTTCCATAGTGGCTATCATGCACTGCTCGGGCGAACCGCATTCGCAAAATTCAACGTGGTACCGCACTATGCATACCTCAAGCTCAAGATGCTAGGCCCTAGGGGAGTAATCACGATCAATGGGAACACTGAACGCTCCCTCCGAACGGAGGAGCACACGGCAGCGCTAGCAGCAGAAGTACAAAGCAGCCTCTCTAGGCAGTCCTCCTGTTCGGCCTTCAAAAAGCCGGACACTGTCAAGCGCGCCCGGAGTACCCTACAACAAGACCGCCTGGCACATTCCGAGCTAGCGTAGCAATGCGGCCCCAACCCTAGCCCTCGCGATATAGCGAAACCAGCGCTTCGCGTACATAACTACGCTCTTGAAATACCATGGGCACAGGGGAAGGGGCACTATCACGGCATGCCCGAAATACGGCTCAAACCGCACCAGGGGCTGCCGGATTCCTTCTTTTTTTCTCTTACTCTCAGGACTCCATACTTCAGACGACCCGTTCGGCAATTCAACTGCCGCACAAACGATGCAAGATCCAGGGAAGCAGACAAGCCACGCCGCATTATGGAACTCCCAGGTGGTCTCTATTGCGACCAGTATACCTATTTTTTAATACAATTCCGCGGCCTGCCCCTGGCCAGGACATGTTAAATAGTCCAATTTATTTTGCCTATCGCACTATTTGTATCGTTCCGCTTTCATAGAAGCCTTTCTATAAACAATGCATAGCTTTTTGTCTATTTTTTGCATTACCCTCTTTTTATATATATGTTTATTAATAACATGCTGCATCCATACACTGTGGTACGGCAAATACGCCAGGGGCTTCAGTACCCATAAATATGGCGTGAGAAGTCCGTCCACTTTCACAAGTGCGACACCCCGAACTTATAGCACTATATGCATCGGCTCCGAATCATGATTTGGGTCAATAGTTGGGTTTGCCCGGCTCCTATGTTTTGGTGCCTTATGTTCCGCTATATCGGCTAAGGTAGCACTAGGAAAACCACTGCGATTGTGCCCCAGTTGAGCTAGGCTGAGCACCTCAGTGGAGAAAGCTAAAACTGACTGTCATGATGAGGCGAGAGACCGGTCGCTGTTCGAGAGGTTTTTCGAGTCCTTAAAGGCTTATGCCGCTTCGAGCAAGGAACCGGCTTTGTCCGGCCAAGGCGTGGATAGCGCCCCGAACTCGGTCTTCCGAATACTAGGGGCTTCGCCAAAATTTAAAATTATAGAGTTCTATGGCTAAGTGAGAGTGTTCAAGCATTATAGTCCGATTGCCTTGTTCATTGTGCTGACCGCCTCCCTCGACGGACCCAATCATGGGAAAAAGAGCGCTCAGGTTTATCCCGAACACCCCAGCACTAGTGGCATGGGGGCAGAAGCCGACGACTGGCCATCTCTCAATTTTTTGATAAACGGCTGCACAGAAAGTAATATTTTAAATTCAAGCATTGCTTAGCGCATATGAACAAGTTTTCAGCGCACTGGATAAAAAGGGCGAGTTCATTCAAAAATTACATCCTTGGTATATTCATCCGCCACAAGGCGGGCACCAGCAAGAACATCCTTGTAATAGTTCTCGGGCTTGCGATGCTCCTTCCCCGGCGGCGGCCCATCCTGTTGGGGAACGTTGCAGAAAACAAAAATTTTCCTACTCGTTTCACCAAGATCATCTAGGAGTTCATCTAGCAACGAGTCATCGGATGCATCTACATACCTTTGTAGATGGCGCACGGAAGCGTTCAAAAGAACGGTGATGATGTAGTCGTACTCGACGTGATCCAAATCACCGATGACCAGCGCCGAACGGACGGCACCTCCGCGTTCAACACACGTACGGGACGGGAGACGTCTCCTCCTTCTTGATCCAGCAAGGGGGAGGAGAGAGTTGATGAAGATCCAGCAGCACGACGGCGTGGTGGTGGATGCAGGGCGTCACAGAAGCAGGGCTTCGCCAAGACTACGAGGAGAGACGTAACGGGGAGAGAGGGAGGCGCCAGGGGCTGGTGTATGAAAGTCCCTCCTCTCCCCCACTATATATAGGAGGGCCAAGGGGGGTTGGTGCGCAGCCTAGGAGATCTGATCTCCTAGGTGCGGCGGCCAGGGGGAGGATTCCCTCCCCCCCAAGGCACCCAGAGGTGCCTTCCACCACTTGGACTCCTCCCCCTTGGAAACCCTAGGCGCATGGGCCTAGTGGGGCTGGTGCCCTTGGCCCATGAAGGCCAAGGCGCACCCCCTACAGCCCATGTGGCCCCCCGGGACAGGTGGCCCCACCCGGTGGGCCCCCGGGACCCCTCCGGTGGTCCCGGTACAATACCGATACCCCGAAACTTGTCCCGATGGCCGAAACAGCATTTCCTATATATAATTCTTTACCTCCGGACCATTCCGGAACTCCTCGTGACGTCCGGGATCTCATCCGGGACTCCGAACAACATTCGGGTTTCTGCATATACATATCTTCACAACCCTAGCGTCACCGAACCTTAAGTGTGTAGACCCTACGGGTTCGGGAGACAAGCAGACATGACCGAGACGACTCTCCGGTCAATAACCAACAGCGGGATCTGGATACCCATGTTGGCTCCCACATGCTCCACGATGATCTCATCGGATGAACCACGATGTCGAGGATTCAATCAACCCCGTATGCAATTCCCTTTGTCAATCGATATGTTACTTGCCCGAGATTCGATCGTCGGTATCCCAATACCTCGTTCAATCTCGTTACCGGCAAGTCACTTTACTCGTACCGTAATGCATGATCCCGTGACCAGACACTTGGTCACTTTGAGCTCATTATGATGATGCATTACCGAGTGGGCCCAGTGATACCTCTCCGTCATACGGAGTGACAAATCCCAGTCTTGATCCATGTCAACCCAACAGACACTTTCGGAGATACCCGTAGTCTACCTTTATAGTCACCCAGTTACGTTGTGACGTTTGGTATACCCAAAGCACTCCTACGGTATCCGGGAGTTACACGATCTCATGGTCTAAGGAAAAGATACTTTGACATTGGAAAACTCTAGCAAACGAACTATACGATCTTGTGCTATGTTTAGGATTGGGTCTTGTCCATCACATCATTCTCCTAATGATGTGATCTCGTTATCAATGACATCCAATGTCCATAGTCAGGAAACCATGACTATCTGTTGATCAACGAGCTAGTCAACTAGAGGCTTACTAGGGACATGTTGGTGTCTATTATTCACACATGTATTACGATTTCCGGATAACACATTATAGCATGAATAAAGACAATTATCATGAACAAGGAAATATAATAATAATGCTTTTATTATTGCCTCTAGGGCATATTTCCAACAGTCTCCCACTTGCACTAGAGTCAATAATCTAGTTACATTGTGATGAATCGAACACCCATGGAATTCTGGTGTTGATCATGTTTTGCTCTAGGGAGAGGTTTAGTCAACGGATCTGCTACATTCAGGTCCGTATGTGCACTTTACAAATTCTATGTCTCCATCTTGAACATTTTCACGAATGGAGTTGAAGCGACGCTTGATGTGCCTTGTCTTCTTGTGAAACCTGGGCTCCTTGGCAAGTGCAATAGCTCCAGTGTTGTCACAAAAGAGTTTGATTGGCCCCGACGCATTGGGTATGACTCCTAGGTCGGTGATGAACTCCTTCACCCATATTGCTTCATGTGCTGCCTCCGAGGCTGCCATGTACTCCGCTTCACATGTAGATCCCGCCACGACGCTCTGCTTGCAGCTGCACCAGCTCACTGCTCCACCATTCAACATATACACGTATCCGGTTTGTGACTTAGAGTCATCCAGATCTGTGTCGAAGCTAGCGTCGACGTAACCCTTTACGACGAGCTCTTCGTCACCTCCATAAACGACGAAACATTTTTCCTTTTTTTTTTTTTGGGGGGCGTGGGAGGGGGGACGGGGGGCGGGAGGGGGCCGGCGGGGGCGGCTGCGGGGGAGGGTTTGTGACTGAGTCATCCAGATCTGTGTCGAAGCTAGCAGCGACGTAACCCTTTACGACAGCTCTTCGTCACCTCCATAGACGAGAAACATTTCCTTAGTCCTTTTTAGGTACTTCAGGATATTCTTGACCGCTGTCCAGTGTTCCTTGCCGGGATTACTTTGGTACCTTCCTACCAAACTTACGGCAAGGTTTACATCAGGTCTGGTACACAGCATGGCATACATAATAGAACCTATGGCTGAGGCATAGGGGATGACACTCATCTCTTCTATTTCTTCTGCCGTGGTCGGACATTGAGCTGAGCTCAATTTCACACCTTGTAACAGGTAAGAACCCCTTCTTAGAATGATCCATATTGAACTTCTTCAATATCTTATCAAGGTATGTGCTTTGTGAAAGACCTATGAGGCGTCTTGATCTATCTCTATAGATTTTGATGCCTAATATATAAGCAGCTTCTCCAAGGTCCTTCATTGAAAAACTCTTATTCAAGTAGGCCTTGATGCTGTCCAAGAGTTCTATATCATTTCCCATCAAAAGTATGTCATCTACATATAATATGAGAAATGCTACAGAGCTCCCACTCACTTTCTTGTAAACGCAGGCTTCTCCATAAGTCTGTGATAACCCAAACGCTTTGATCATCTCATCAAAGCGAATGTTCCAACTCCGAGATGCTTGCACCAGCCCATAAATCGAGCGTTGGAGCTTGCACACCTTGTCAGCATTCTTAGGATCGACAAAACCTTCCGGCTGCATCATATACAATTCTTCCTTAAGAACCATTAAGGAATGCCGTTTTGACGTCCATTTGCCATATCTCATAATCTAGAATGCGGCAATTGCTAACATGATTCGGACGGACTTTAGCTTCGCTACCGGTGACAAAGTCTCATCGTAGTCAACCCCTTGAACTTGTCGATAACCCTTAGCGACAAGTCGAGCTTTATAGATGGTCACATTACCATCCGCGTCTGTCTTCTTCTTAAAGATCCATTTATTTTCTATGGCTCGCGTTCAACGGGCAAGTCAGTCAAAGTCCATACTTCGTTTTCATACATGGATCCTATCTCGGATTTCATGGCTTCTAGCCATTTGTCGGAATCCGGGCCCGCCATCGCTTCTTCATAGTTCGAAGGTTCACCGTTGTCTAACAACATGATTTCCAAGACAGGGTTGCCGTACCACTCTGGTGCGGAACGTGTCCTTGTGGACCTTCGAATTTCAGTAGGAGCTTGATCAGAAGTATCTTGATCATTATCATTAACTTCCTCTCTAGTCGGTGCAGGCACCTCAGGAACATTTTCTTGAGTTGCGCCATTTTCCGGTTCAAGAGGTAATACTTCATCAAGCTCTACTTTCCTCCCACTTACTTCTTTCGAGAGAAACTCTTTCTCTAGAAAGGACCCATTCTTGGCAACAAAGATCTTGCCTTCGGATCTGAGGTAGAAGGTGTACCCAATAGTTTCTTTTGGGTATCCTATGAAGACGCATTTTTCCGACTTGGGTTCGAGCTTCTCAGGTTGAAGTTTCTTCACATAAGCATCGCATCCCCAAACTTTTAGAAACGACAGCTTAGGTTTCTTCCCAAACCATAATTCATACGGTGTCGTCTCAACGGATTTCGACGGAGCCCTATTTAAAGTGAATGCGGAGTCTCTAAGCATAGCCCCAAAAAGATAGCGGTAAATCGGTAAGAGACATCATAGATCGCACCATATCTAATAGAGTGCGATTACGACGTTCGGACACACCGTTACGCTGAGGTGTTCCAGGCGGCGTGAGTTGCGAAACTATTCCACATTTTCTTAAGTGTGTGCCAAACTCGTGACTCAAGTATTCTCCTCCACGATCTGATCGTAGAAACTTGATTTTCCTGTCACGTTGATTTTCAACCTCACTCTGAAATTCCTTGAACTTTTCAAAGGTTTCAGACTTGTGTTTCATTAAGTAGATATACCCATACCTACTTAAATCATCAGTGAGGGTGAGAACATAACGATAGCCACCGCGAGCCTCAACACTCATTGGACCGCACACATCAGTATGTATGATTTTCAATAAGTCGGTTGCTCGCTCCATTGTTCCTGAGAACGGAGTCTTGGTCATTTTACCCATAAGGCATGGTTCACACGTGTCAAATGATTCATAATCAAGAGACTCTAAAAGTCCATCAGCATGGAG
>NC_053025.1:28574927-28668194 GCF_003073215.2 Triticum urartu
GATATGTGATGCGAAAGCCGCCCATCATCTCCAATTAGAATAGTGTGTCCATGCACGGATGCGACGTGGCCAAATGATGTATGCCATCGGTATCTCAAATTCAAATTAGTCTGACCTTGTTCAATGTGTATACATTAAACATGCTCGTTTCCAAACCACACCGCCCAGATCTCCGTTATATTCATGCATGCATGGGTTTCAAACATCAGGATCTCTTATTCAAATATTTGAATTCAACTTTACATTGATTATGACCTCACCTATTCTTTTACACCCACACAGTAGTCTTCTCTTTATAATTGTATCATTATTTTCTCTCGTGCATGCATGCACACACACTACCAGTCGGCATTATCCATCGCACGCATGCAATCTTTTTCCTCGGGTCGGTCTCCCATGAAGGCACACACCCACACACACCCCCCTCTCCATCATATCGGGCATTCTTTATCTCTCATGCGTGCATGCGCAACGATTGATGTTCCTCTATGTATGTGTGTGTATAGCTAGGTCTTTCATAGTTTTCCACAAAAACCAATCAATCGATATATCCAGTGAGGTCTCACCCCCTTTCCCACGTCCACATCGATCAATCTATAACTCTCTATATAGGATTAACATATATAGCTAATAGACCCACATTAATTATATATCCAACGTCCCCCTCTCATCATCCATGCCTTCCGCTTCATCTCTCAGACGCGTGCACAATGGCGAAGATAGGGGCAGTAAGGGCCCTGTCCCCCTCCCCCCTAACATCACTATATATCGAGGCTAATATGAATGTGATCATTAGACAATTGCTGCTAAAAATGGTTTAAGTTCATGAATTGACCCTCCTCGTAAAGGATTAGCAATGCGTGGCCCCCTAGCTCATTTATTTTTCATGGCTCCGCCACTGCGCCCCCTCTCCCTAAATATCGATCTCACACTTGTGCATTCCTTCATAGTCTCCCTCCACTCGGCCCCTCGCACTATCTTCTAGCCTCCCACCGGATTTTGCCACATGTACAATCTAGCGGACTCCATGGTTGAACTTAAGCATAATGCACAAACCTCAAAACAACAGTGGTTCTCTTTTGTTCTAGAATATTCCGTATCATAACTGCCCAAACTTTTTTCTAGTTGAATTGCCATTATTTGTTTTTACTTTATGCTTTACAACGCACAATTCCATGAATCATAAAATAGATTAAGGGGTTCTTTGATTCAAAGCATTCTCAAATGAATTTTGGAGGATTCTAATCATTAGGAATTTTTCCTATCTTGGTTGTTTGATTCGTAGGATTGTAAACCATAGGAATTTTTCCATATGATTCATTTGCACTAGATTTCATGGGAAACATCCCATCCACTCAAACCACTTTGAAAGAATTCTGCATTTTTTCTATGCACAATCAAACACTCGTACAATCCTGTAGGATTCAAGATGACATTCCACTCTAATCCCATGTTTTTCCTATTCCCGCGTTCTTAGCTTTTTTATAAAAACTAATTGATTTTGAATGAGATGAACTATAAGAATTAAACGAAGGGCTACATCAGGCATATATGACTCAGAGCTTACATGCTATAGTGTGGTATTTATTCATAATTTGGTTGCAAAATCTGATGCGTGCAATGCACGTGTACCTTACTAGTACTTCGAGTATGTGCAAAACACGTAAATTAGAATACCAATGGCACGCTACACAGTGTCTCTCTTACAGTTCATGAAGCCACGTGGTACATGTGGAGGCGTTGTCGCGACCTCCTTGCGTGGATTGATCACAGTGACGTGCTGCTCGTTCCAGAAGAATGTACTCGTCCTCCCTGAGCCATACTGGCGGTACATGCACGAAGCGAAGATGTGCACGCACGCCACGCACGCACTCATTCCCTCACACGCACACACGGGTACACGGGCGAACGCAATTTTGTACCAAGATCCACCCCATGTGATAATTTGATGCGTGTAAAGTCGTTCACTTTATTGATGGTCAATTAATACAGCACATGCAAATTGAGTGGACGTGAGGGCGGAAGAAAGACATTATTACTCCACTGAGCGCATGCGAGTAGTTAAATCGTGGGTTGCTAGTAGTACTTCCATTGGTCTCCTTCGTATTTTGTGCCAATTTTTGACAGTATCATAATATTTACACATTTGAACAGTGTAGTACTTGAAATTTATGTTCCGCTAAACTCATCGGGAGCCGTTTCGGGCCTCGAAACCAAAACCATCAATTAATCTTTACCTTGTTCCCATCACATTCGAAAGCCTGCTCACACCTACTAGTACGTACCAAACCTGAACGTGTTCCCACTATGCAGGTATTAGTACTAGTGCTAGTACTTAGGTTATAAAAAGGGGAACTACCTATCCGAAAATTACTCTACCTTTCCTCCTCATAAGTGCTTCTTCTTCGTCCGTCGTTGCCATGGCCGGTGAGCAGAGCTCTAGGTCGAGAACTACTCGTTACAAGGGAGCGGCAACCAAAGCTACGGAAAAAAAGAGGGCTCGCTGCCACGCAGAGACCTCAAAAGATCACTCACGGGTAGGCGATGGCTCCCAGGAGCGCCCTAGCCGCGGAGGCGAACATGCCGAGCCGGCGGAGCTGGAGTCATTATCCCTCGACGGAATGCCCGATCAGCTCAATAAGCACCTCAATAAGCAGAAGGAGTTCATCCAACGCTTGATGGAGTTGCTGAAGGAGAGCCTCGACGACATGCCCGCTGAGCTCAATCAGCAAGGGGAGTTGACCACCGGCTTGGTGATGCTGCTGAAAAAGAGCATTACCTCGGAGAAGAAGGCGACCGGCGAAATCTTGCGACTTCAGGAGGATAAGGCGAAGCTCTGCCACGACATCGACCTGTTGAAGGAGAAGAACGCCGGCTGGAAGAAGCTGCATGAGAATAGTAGTTCCTCGATGTAGATGCTGCAGGCCTTCGTCATGGAATAGAAGGAGGAGTTGGCGAAGCTCCGCATCGAGCACCCGGCTGCTGTCAAGGTACGTAATGCGGCCGTGGAACAGATGATGAAGGCTCGCGACGAGAAATCCCGTGTCATGGACAAAATGAAGAAGATGGTGGAGGAGACGCGCAAAGAGATGGAGGTCGTGGATGCGATGAAGAAGCAGTTACGACTCCACGGTGAATTAGATCATTTGGGGTGATAATCTTCCTTCTTCTTTTGCTCCTGTGTTTCATCTTTTGCTTCGGGTGTTTCGCCGCACGTGTCATGTTCTCTGCGAGGCATGAATAGAGCAATGGTTTTGTTTTGAGGGAATGAATAGAACAATGCTAACAATGAGATGACTAGCAAATTAGATCATTTTTTATCGCCATATGGCACTGGGCTGCCGTGTTTCGTGCTCCTCCGTCGCAGTACTAATCTAGTGGAAAAATTGAGTATATCGCACGGTTCTTTGCTCCTCCTCGATCAGGTCGTCGGCGCATTTATATGAGCAGTCAAATCACAAGGCCCCGCCTTCCAGCAGTAATGAGCCATCAAATCACAAAGGCCCTCGCCTCTCATGAAACCGACCAAGCTAGACTGCCCTGCCCTCTAGCCTTTTAAAAAATGTATACTTTTGTATAGGAGTACTATCGATGGATTGCGCCATGGAGCAAAACTTGAAATTAAAAAAAAGTGCTACATATAGAGAGCGCTCATCGCCAAATTATGCATATAGTACTCTTAAAAAGGCTAGTCACAATAATGGTGTCCAGCACAACCCACCCCTCAAATAAAACTAAGAGGGTGCTTGGATACATTTTAGTCCCATGACTAAAAGTAGTGGGACTAGTGGGACTAAAACATGCTAGCCTCACCCATGCTTGGATCCAAATACTAAAAAGGCTAAAATCAAGTTAATGAGCATTTATTATCCTCCAAACCCTCCAATCCAGAACTCACTTGTGTTAAAGGAGAGGAGTTAAATGAGTTGAGAGAGGACTAATCCACATTTTAGTAGGGGTACCCCTGACTAAAATTTTTTAGTCTCAATACTAGTTTTAGCCCCTCTTTAGTCAGGGGTGCTTGGAACTTTAGCCTCTTAAAGAGACTATTTTTAGTCAGACTAAAATAAGTCCCTTGGATCCAAGCACCCTCTAAGCATCCTGGAATTCTTTGACAAAACTAAGCACCCTGAAATTCTTTGACAACTAAACTGCTGGCTATATGATGTTGGCCATGTATATTGTATGTATATAATGTGAAGAAACTAGTGGTAGTACTATACCAACTAAAAGATGAAATGTAAGAAATACTAGTATGTACGTACTAAAGAGTTAAAGTAACGAGAAGAAACATAACATAGTTCTGCTGGGGGCTCAGCACAACACACCCCTCAAATTAAATTAAGCACACCTAAAATTAAACTTTGCAACTATTCCAATAGACACTGCATTAGAACCACCATGAGCAACAACACTGCCACCTTACTTTGAGTCCTCGTCCACGTCCTCAACTTCGTCCTTGTCCCTCTTCCTCTTGGCCGATACTTCTTTGCTTGAACCGCACACTTGGCTGTTGCTCTTCATCCAACCCTTGTAGATATTGAAGCAAAGGTAGACATCCATTGCAGCATAGTGGATGTGTTCTATATCTAGTACATTCCGCTACCATGCATGACGATGAAACATGTATGGAGGTTTCTCTAGTTTACCATACGAAGGATGAACCATGGCTCCTGCCAGGGTCAGTATTGAAGGCTGACGAGAGGATACCAGCCGATTCTTCTGGAGGTCGAAGGGGTTGCATACAACGAGACCTATCCAGCGCAGGACATCCCTGTCGTTCTTAAAGTCTACAGTAACGAATTTTACTGTTTTGTCCTTGAGGAAGTTCTTAAAATCCTGGCACTCAACGTCGGCATGGCATATGTGGTAGACCAAGCAAACATTATGTACGCAAACCTGGATCACGGCGGGCTTCTTCCTCTCTTCATCCTTTAGATCCTTCTCTGGTCCCAGGAATGTGGTGTACTCAACATCTAGCCCAGCGACCCATTCATCATCTGAGTTTTTGAACATGCGTCTGAAGCGAGAAAGGCATCCTTTCACCGTCGCAGAAGAACGGGTGTAGATGACGTCAAACTCATCCCCGGTGATGGTTCTAACCTTGTACTCACCGCCGATCATGGAGATTTGGGATGCCATGGATTTGGGAGGAGGGTTAGGATTAGTGGAACTGCCGTAATTTGAATGGACGGGACGACTAGGAGTGAACCACCGTAATATTGAAGGACGTGCGGGGACGAGTAGGAGTGAACTGCCAGCGTGCGAACGGCAGGGTAGTGGCTTTCCATTCTCCCATGATATGCGCTTCCGAGAGCCCTTGGATCTGAGATCGAACGGTTGCATGGCGTGATTCTAGACCTATGGGTGAATATCCTATCCTGGAGGGTTATTATGCAAATTTTCAGCTACTTAGCATGCGACCATTTGATCTCAGATCCAAGGGCTGCCAGCAGCCCGTATCATGGTCGCGCCTACCACAACCGCCACGTCGCTCGTGCGGTCATGCCCTTGGAGATTTAACACGATGTGTTAGGCTATCTGATGTTGGCATGTCATACATAGTCATCACTTAGTCACTCATACTACAACAAGGTTGGCTATAAGGTTGGCTATAAGTGTATTTTTTACTCCTCTCTATCTCTTTCTTCGTAATGGAGGTGGTCAGGAATCGGGAGACTCACGCCGGTCATAGCGCCGCCGTTAAAATGATAATGGCAAGTCAAATCACGGGGCCCCACCTGTCCAGCAGTAACTCGCTGTCAAATCACATGGCCCTACGTTTGCAGCAGCCTACTCCCTCGTCTTCTCGCGTCTCTGTCAAACCGACTAGGCGGAACTGCCCCGCCGCCTACCGTGCAGGAAAAGTCCCGCCCTCAACTTTTAAATAGTATACAATATACTAATCTTATATCCATGGATTGTGCCCGCGCCATGGAGCAAAGCGTCTAGAAAATGGTGGTACACATGTACGGAGTATACAGCACGCCCGTCGCGTTCGTGTCGCACCCCAGACGGTTGGTCGGTCTAGCACGCTGCTCTCCGAATGGAATGCACGTCATATTGCATTTGCACACACATGGGGGACGACAATTGAGAACCGACCATAGGCACACTCCCCGGCCCCGCAAGTCGGGTGACTTAATAGAAGAGGGAGACGAGCGATAGTAGTAGAGAAGTGTTGTACTACGTTGGTGCCTGGACGATCCCTGCAAGCCACCGAAGATCAGTTCGTCCATGCATGTGACCAGACTCCAGCAAACACGCCTGGATTTGCTATCGTCTACATATCGTGCAGGCTGTGTTGTACATGGCTGTACTTGTGGTGAGAAATCTAAAAGAAGGTTTCTTATCATCTCACAAAATTAGGTGTCATGTGCTTCGGATCACTGCGAGGGTTAAACAGCGACAACTGAGTTGGGCTAGTCATTGGGGGCACATGCACGAACAGTGACTACTCGGCTGCCATCTAGGTCAAGCCGGCTATGTTAATTAGGACATCTATCGACGGACCCCTTCTCTACGAGTTTATCTTTAATTTGACGTTGTTCCTCGTTTAGTTTGTCCGTCGGGATTCATGTTGTCTCCTTTGGGCAGTGAGGTTATGATTTCTTGTCATGTGGCATTTTTTCGTGTTATCTGCTATAATCCGGCGCTTCAGATCAAAATGACGACAACTGCGCCTCCGGGCCACGTGCAAGAGGAGGTGGTTTTGCAATGGAGAAGATCAGAAGAAGGAGAGGTGATACGGTGGTTTTGGAATGGAGAAGATGGAGAGGAGAGGAGGTGGTTTTGCAATGGAGAAGATCAGAAGATGGAGAGGCGAGACGGTGGTTTTGTAATGGAGATGATGGAGAGGAGAGGAGGTGGTTTTGCAATGGAGAAGAGGGATAAGAGCGTGCGTTGGCGATTTAGGATTCGACGAGAGGGCCGGCACGCTGTGACTGGATCAAAATCAAAATCAATTTACCCTTCAATTAAGAAAGCGACCCCACATTAACTAGTCTCCCTTTTATTCTGGGTCATAATTGACCATGATTTTCGCACATAAAATATATGTTATATGTTGCAAAAATAATATAATTTGAAAGTACATTCAGAGACAAACCAAACGATACAATTTTTGGTGACATGCATTCACATTTTGCTTGTCAAACACATCACGTGGTCAAACTTTGACCCAAAATACGCAAAACAAAAAAATACTTCCAAGACCAGCATCGCTCTTGCGCTCTTCTCCTCTTGAACCACCGCCGCTCCTCTCCTGTTCCAATCTAAATGAAGCGCCGCTCCTCTCCTCTTCCATTTCAAAACCACCGCCCCTCCTCTCCTGTTCCAGTCCAAAACTAGCGTCGCTCCTCTCCCGTTCTAATCCAAAACCAGCACTGCTCCTCTCCTTTTCCATTCAAAATCCACCGCCGGTGAGTGAAGGTGCTGTGGAGAAGTAGATCGATGCAGGGGTACAACCGATACGTGAGGATCGCAGAGGCGACCCTGTGAAGCTAGCTAGGATGTTGGAGATACAGTCTTGGTTTGACAACAAAGACCAAATAGCGGCAACGGCGACATCCCTGGACAAATATCTGCAACAGAGCGAAAAGGCGGCGATACTCCCGGAGGGAGTCGCGCCGGAGTACATAGAGCTGCTCCTCTGGGCCATGGAGCAAACAGATTCACCGAATTCGATCATGAGGGAGCGGTGGTGGGAGTATCGATCCCAGATGGAGCACCCACCAGAGATTCAAGGATCGAGCATCTACAGGGTGCCGTTTGTGAGGGTGTCCTGCCAGAGCGAGCCGGTGGAGTCTTTGTCGACCGAACCCAACTGCAAGAGGAGAAAAGCAGTTGGCCCAATGACGCTTACCCGCCATCGTCTCCCTCGCCGTTCACATCGTCTCACGGGGCGGCTGTCTGCCGTCAAGGAATAGGAGGGGGCTGCCCCCCCAGCCCAATAGTCGGGCAGGTTGTGAATTGTCAGGAGGAGCTTAGGGTTGTCAGTATTTGCAGGCTGTGAATTGTGTTTTGTGTTGTGTATTTTGAGAGTACTTTCAGATATGAATGTCTTTTGAATATCAGATTTGCAGTATTGAGCATATGAAGTATTTTATGAATTCTAGAGATCTATTTTTAGCACTTAAAAATGTAGTTTCATAGGAGTATAAAAGTGCAGACAATGTGATTCTCAAAGAAGAAAATGCAAGTTTTAGTTTCAGATAAGAAACTGCAAGTTCAGTTTCAGATAAGAAACTGCAACTTTCAAAGGCAGAGCATTTATATTAACACGGCCTTTTCAAATAGGGTTAACATCATGTTGGAAGTTTTATTCATGGTCGAAAATGGAACTACCAGCCAGTTAACATCATGCTGATCAACATTCATGCATAGCACATCTTCATATGATGCACAGTCAAAATGCCCACACAATGTCGAGTGTGCGAAAAACAGAGAAAACGAGGGACGCAGTTTTTGCAAGTGTTGGACGTGGTTTTGGGCTGCCCCGTCTAGGCTTTCATTTTTAACATGCGCAACCCACGACCTCAAATGGGAGGTCCATAGGACTGTTTGTATTTTCTTAGGGCTGTCATGTATCAACCGGCCTATGGACCTCCCATCCGAGGTTTTATTTTTGGCAGCCCAATTTATGTATTTTTTTGAAGAAAACACAGAGGTCCGTTCTATTTCTCTATATAAGAATAGGAATGCCAGGTCCAACTTATGTTTCCCTTCTAACTATATTATATATATTTAAATTATTTTATATGTTATTATATATTATTTTTATTGTCATCATATATTTAACAGATACTTACATATGTAAGAAAATAATATCCCACATCTTATTAACTTATAAAAATAATTTTTTCACAAATAAAATCCTGGATTGTTTTGTAACGAAAATCCTAGTGATTGTGTACAAAAGCTTGGTTAGATTTAAGGATGACTGTAATAATATCACTTATTATTTAAATATATTTATAACAAAATGCTCAGCCCCTTTTTATTTTTTGATAACATTGCTGGCCCAACCCAACATTATAATTAGAATCAGCCCAGCAAAATCGTGTATTTTGAGAAAGTGCAAATGGCCTGTAATTTTTTAGGAAATAAAATAAAAGGGCCGCATGGACACTACATTATCTGTTCACCCAGCCCAGCTAATGGCTGTAATTCAAAAAAAAGGTCAAATTGACTGTAAATTCTACCACGCAAAAAAAAGACTGTAAATTCTGAAAAAATGGGTTGAATACGTGACACATTTTTGGAGGTTGAAATGTGGGCCAATAGGTCGAAGCCAACGCAAGTCGTTGTCAATTTAGTCAACAAATAATTCTGACATGTTACCCATTGGATTTACATCCAACGACCGGCATCCATCTTCAATCTCTCGTCTTCTTCCTCCAGCGCCGCCGGGACCACCTCCCGCCACCTGCTGCTAGCAGCTCTGCTTAGCATGCTTTGCTATGAAGCGCTACTCCACCGTTGGCCAGGCCATCCCTCCACCCCTCCACACCTCCTGTTCTTCTCCACCGACTTCCGAACCACACCGCACTAGAACTAGTTAACCCTCGTACACCTCTCCGTCGGCGACTCTACTCCTGCGTCTTCCCATCTCCGGCTCATTGCTGTCTGGGGCCTCGCTGTCGTCCACCACCTTGGATGCGCTCGGCTGACGTGGTCAACGTGGTCAACAAACGACACCATCGGAAGTAGACTGTGCGTGGAGAGGCTGACAGCTGGGTCCATGGCCGCACACAAGGACATGCCTCCTTATTACGCGCAAAATAATGATTCCTCCACCTGACATCTGGGACCCACTTGAAGGGCCTCTGTATTTCGCAAAACTAATGTGCCCCCCGCTGACATGTCGGACCCACCAGCTATCTTCGCACGCAAGGAAGTGCCTCCTTATTACGCACAAAAAATGAATATTCCCCCTGCTAGCTGGAACCCAGCATAGTGGGAGGCTGACTTGTGCGCCTACCAAGTTGACGGGGACGGATGGCTTTGTCAACTTAGTCAATATGAACGATTCTAGCTCCTGTTATCGTACGATGTTCATCCAACGGCCGTAGTGCTTCTTCAACCTCTGGTCTTCTTGCTCCAGCAGCCCAAACCAGCGCCGGTCATGTCGTGTGCTCCTGCCTCCCGTGGCCGGCTGTGATGCCGCGGAGGCCTCACCGCCCCCTACTACTCCCACCGCTAGCCAGGCCATCCCTCTACTCACCGACACCCCCTATTATTCTGCGGCGACAGCAGCCTCACACCACAGCCGAACCAGTGAACCCTCGTACTCCTCTTCGCGTGGGCATCCACTGCTGCGTCTTCCCCAACTCCGAGTCGTCCCCTTCCTAGTCCTCGCCGTTGTCCACAGCCGTGGTGCTCTCAGCGCGGCGTGGTCAACGTGGTCAAGGAACGACTTCCATCGGATGTGGACTATACGTGGAGAGGCTGACAGTTGGGTCCACGGCCGTAGCAAGGAAGTGCCTCCTTATTATGCACAAAATAATGATTCCTCCACCTGACAACGGGGACCCACCAGACGGGCCATCGTATTTCATGAAAAAAATGTTTCCCCTGACTGCTAGGACCCACCAGCTACATCTTCGCATGGAAGGAAGTTCGTCCGGGCAAAAAAATGATTCGCCCCCCTGACTGCTGGGACCCACCAGCTACATCTTCGCACGCAAGGAAGTGCGTCCGGGCAAAAAAATGATTTACCCGCCTGACTGCTGGGACCCACCAGCTACATCTTCGCACGTAAGGAAGTGCCTGATAGTCGGGACCCACCTGGTCGAAGCGTACGTAGCGTTGTCATTCTGGTCACGAACGTGTACGTACATATATACTGGTGGATGTAGAAGCACGCACGTGTCGTAGTAGAGGCGCGTATGTGTCATAGTAGAGGCGCGCACGTAGCATGTACACGTACATACATCGGCCAGGGTGCAAGAAAGAAAATATGGCCACATATGTGTACATACGGGTGGGGTCTCGAACGCCTACTCGCGCATACGTACATCCAAGGCTCGTGTACATGGATGGGTCGGAATGGAGAAACAGTGTCGTCGTCGTGTTCATGGGGAGCCAACAGAATGCGTCGTGTTCATCGGGAGGCAATGGAACGCGTGGGAGCCAACCGGCTGGGTCGGAACGGAATGCGTGGTCATGTTCATCGGGAGGGCTTGGACGGAACAGGCGATGGAAATGAGGCTTGGCGTACCGCACAATGAAGGAAACGAACCTCCTACGTTTGGAACAGGGTCCTGTTGATCGGGAGGGGTCTGGCGTACCGCAAAACGGAGGAAACGGACCTCCTACAGTCGAAACGGGGGTCCTGTTGATCGGGAGGGGTGTGGCGTACCACAAAACGGACGAAACATACCTCCTACGGTCGAAACGGGGGTCCTGTTGATCAGGAGGGGTGTGTCATACCGCAAAACGGAGGAAACGGACTTGTGTTGGAGTGCTATGGTCGAAACAGGGGTCATGTTCATCGGGAGGGGTGTGGCGTACCGCAAAACGGAGGAAACGGAGGAAACGAACTTGTGTTGGAGTGCTATGGTCGAAACGGGGGTCCTTTTCATTGGGAGGGGTGTGGTGTATCGCAAAACGGGACTCCACGGGATACTGTTCATCTCCACCGTCGACCTCCTCCAGCCTCCACGGGCTACCGTCGACCTCCTCCAGCCTCCATAGGCTCCTGTTCATCCAACCTCCACCGGGTGCTACTCCACCGGCTACTATTCAACCACCCCTCCATGGGCACCCGTCCACCGTCTACTATTTATCCAGCCCTCCACACCACGGGGTCCTGTTCAACCACCCCTCCACGGGCACCCCTCCACCGTCTACTGTTCATCCCGCCCTCCACCACACCATAGGGTCCTGTTCATCCAGAGGCAACGCCACCGCTCACTGTTCATCCAAACCCCCCACAACGCTCACTTTTCATCCCAGAGGCAGCATCGATCGACTTCAGTTAGCAGCAGTAGTGAAGGAATCGCTCGATCGGGTTTAGTTAACAGCCATCGATCGATCGCTCGGGTTCAATAACGCGTAGCCTGCAGTGCAATCGCTCGGGTTCAGTTAGAGCCCAACGCCTCACTCGAGTTCAATTAGAGCCAATGCCTCGCACACACGCGTGTACGTGTACGATAGAAACGCGCATCGCTCGGCCCCCGACCTCCCACCATAACCGGGAACTCCCCGAAATTTTCCTCCCCCTCGCTTCTACCACGGTTTTTTCCGTCATGGACGGCCCAAAGAATGTCATGCAGCTGCGTCTCCGACACGCCCAGGACGAAAAGCCCATTTTCTGTCATGATTTTTTGTCATAGAAGTAGGAGCCCACCACATCTATGATGACACCGGGTTTTGTCACAATTATCATCATCAAAGTGTCATATATATGACAGAAAAAAATTTGTTCGGCCCAAAATGTCACGGATGAGTCTTTTTTTGTAGTGTTCACAAAAAACCTCATTTTGGGCACTCGAAAAATGGAAAATGGTTTTTTCGTCCAAAGAAAATGAAAAATTCCTTAGGCAACATTGTTTGCCATTCCAATATGCACCCTTGTGCATAATATGAGATCATTTGAACAAACTATGCCATGAATGTGGTCATAAGATTGATCATTTGGCCTGAAAGCCATTGATCTCCACACATGTTAGCTCGTTTCCGAGAACATTTTTTTAAAAACTTGCCGTATTACAAGTGTGTTATTTTTCCTGGGAACTTGGCCACATATAATGAGACAATGCGAAGGTTTCCCTATTTTTTGTTTTTTCTTGAATTTATTATGCCCGTTTCAAAATGCGGTCAAAACGGCAGGAATGACCGTTCCTAGCTAGTGGTTGAATCTTGGAATTTTTTGGTGTTTCTCTGATTAAATAGATACTTGTGTACCTAGAAATCATTTTTGGAAAAAATAAATAGCAAACTACAAGGAAGCTATAGTTCAAATTTGACCCGCTTCCAACTGAATCGGCGGAAATTTGTCTTTTTCACGAGAGGTGGATCAAAACTTTTTACACCCAACCATTTCATCAATTGTGCATTAAATATGGCCTAGTATTTTAGAAAAATGATTTGGTCCAATTTTGCAACAATTCTTTGGGAGCTCCTTCACAAAAAACCTCCTTTTGGGCACTCAAAAAATGGAAAATGGTTTTTTCCTCCAAAGAAATTGAAAACTTCCTTAGGCAACATTGTTTGCCATTCCAATATGCACCCTTGTGCACAATATGAGATCATTTGAACAAATTATGCCATGAATGTGGCCATAAGATTGATCATTTGGCTTGAAAGCCATTGATCTCCACATGTGATAGCTCGTTTATGAGAGTATTTTTTAAAATAATTGCCGTATTACAAGTTTGTTATTTTTCCTGGGAACTTGCTGTGACTCCCCCGATTCAATCGTACACTAATCATACACGCAAATGTGTATGATCAAGATCAAGGACTCACGGGAAGATATCACACCACAACCCTACAAATAAAATAAGTCATACAAGCATCATATTACAAGCCAGGGGCCTCGAAGGCTCGAATAGAAGAGCTCGATCATAGACGAGTCAGCGAAAGCAACAATATCTGAGTACAGACATAAGTTAAACAAGTTTGCCTTAAGAAGGCTAGCACAAACTGGGATACATATCGAAAGAGGCGCAGGCCTCCTGCCTGGGATCCTCCTAAACTACTCCTGGTCGTCGTTGACGGCCTACACATAGTAGTAGGCACCTCCAGTGTAGTAGGAGTCGTCGTATATGGTGGTGTCTGGCTCCTGGGCTCCGGCATCTGGTTGCGACAACCCAGTAGAAGGGAAAGGGGGAAAAGAGGGAGAAAAGCAACCGTGAGTACTCATCCAAAGTACTCACAAGCAAGGAGCTACACTACAAATGCATGGGTATATGTGTAAAGGGCCATATCGATGGACTGAACTGCAGAATGTCAGAATAAGAGGGGTATAGCTAATACTGTCAACGACTACGCTTCTGGCCACCTCCATCTTGTAGCATGTAGAAGAGAGTAGATGGTAAGTTCACCAAGTAGCATCGCATAGCATAATCCTACCCGGCGATCCCCTCCTCGCCGCCCTGTTAGAGAGCGATCACCAGGTTATATCTGGCACTTGGAAGGGTGTGTTTTATTAAGTACCCGGTTCTAGTTATCATAAGGTCAAGGTAAAACTCTGGGTCACCTGTTACCGTGGACACGGCTATTGGAATAGATCAACTTCCCTGTAGGGGTGCACCACATTACCCGACACGCTCGATCCCTCTGGCCGGGCACACTTTCCTGGGTCATGTCCGGCCTCGGGAGATCAACACGTCGCAACCCCACCTAGGCTCAATAGAGAGGTCAGCATGCCGGTCTAAATCCTATGCGTGCAGGGGTCTGGGCCCATCGCCCATTGCACACCTGCACGTTGCGTACACGGCCGAAAGCAGCCTAGCCCCCTTAATACAAGCGCGAGATTATGGTCCAATGCGGCGCGCGCCACTCAGTCACTGACGTCAAAAGGAGCTTCGGCTGATACCGCGACGCCGGTTGCCCATATCTTGTCCCACGTGGAGGTTAGTGCGTATAAGGTCAATGATCCAACTCAAATCAAATACCAAGATCTCGTTAAGCGTGTTATTATGAAGTAACCGCGAACGCCGACCAGGGCCAGGCCCACCTCTCTCCTAGGTGGTCTCAACCTGCCCTGTCGCTTTGCCACAAAGATCCACACGGAGGGCCGTCGGGAAAGTATGTCCTTTCAGCCCCCAATCCGAGAATCAACCGCGGGTACTCAACGAGTCGACCCGACTTTAGTCACCACATGTATCATGTATAAAGTATATAGTATATACACTACAAGAAATATGTCAACTTATGACCACCACTATTGGTCACTAAATGGTCACAAATTTCCATTTATGACCTTTTTGTGACCAAAAACATAAGGTCAAAAGCTAGGCGTCGTAAACTGACTATAGCGACCTTTCTTCTGGAATGGTCGCAAACGTTTATGACCAAAATATGTCCACTGTGGCGTTTTGGTCACTAGCAACCTCTCCAGGCCACGTAGGCATCCAGCGTGGCAAGCTGATGTGGCACAAGATTCAGCCCGGTCCAATTCAGTTTTCTACATGGGCCTAGCCCAACAATTCGGCCTTTTATATTATTTTTTTCTGTCAATTCTTGTGGGCTACTTGGGCCAAGACTAGTATTTCAGCTTCTTTGTTTTTGGGCCTTGGCCTTCTTACAATCAATTGATTTTCTATTTTCAATAATTATATTTTGGAGCTGGTCCCACTAGTCAGAAGGGTCCCACAAGTCATAATGCCATACATGAGTCCCACATGTCAGAAATTTCAAAATTGCTCAGATTATATTCATAAGTGGGTCCCACTAGTGAAGTTTCCATATCTTCTCAACATACATAACTGCTATTTCAAACAGGACAGAACAAACATAGTTCATCAAATAACACTACATAGCCTTTTACAATCCGTTACAATATTACAATTTATAGTCTACTACATAGCCAAAAGAACTCTTTGCAAAGTACGGCTTCACTGCTTCGCACTTGGCTTCACGGCTTCACACTCAGAAAAATTAGGACTGGAGTTCATGTAAAAGAGTGAACATAAAGGAAAAAAATTAGGCTTGGAGCTCCTGAAAAAGAGTGAACGCATAAAGGAAAACAAGTAAGAAAACTATACAGGAAAACAAGTAGAGTGTATTGAGCATATATATGTTGTCCCTGGAAGGCGAACACATACAACAACAAGAACAGCAAGAGAATTATCCAAGAATAGATCATGGAAGCGGATTAACTATATGGAACCAAAAACTGAATCAATGCAGATCAGATTACACAGGAACAGAATGTAGAAGCAGATCATATGGTAGCAAAACCAAATCATTACGGAGAACATAATAATACATGAAGAGAAAGATGCAACTATCCAGGCCAAAACTGGACAAACCACAAACAACAACAACAATAACAACAACACAACGAGAGAAGTAGCCCTATTTGCATCATGTTGACCAGCACAAGCAGCCATATATGCATCGCAAACAAAGAACACTCGACATCCAACATCTGAAAACATTGCAATTATTTCTAAGCACATCTAGCTTACTAGTTTCCGCAAAGAGGATAAGCAAGCATGATACCATATCAATTGCATCACATCAACCAAATTATTTAGGGAGCACAATATGCACATGAACAAAGACAGGTTATGGGTCCTGTTTGATTCACCTAGTTGATGAGGGCGGCTGAGCGGGAGACGAGCTCGATGTCGTTGCCATCAAGGACGATCTCATCCTTGACCTTCGCGGACTACAGCTTCGCCAGATGCAGCAGCAACACCTCCGACAACCACAGCAACAGCACCAATAATGACCTGCGTGACATTTCATATCATCATTACAGAATAAAAAAATTAAGACACAGGCAGCAAATATAGTTTCAGCATTACAAAATTATCATGTAACTGTTGAGCAGACAGGAATATAGCTTCAGCATTATAGAATTATCATGTAACTGTTGACTGTGAAGCTGTCAAACAGAAACCTGATTATAAACTATGGACTATGAGATGTCACAGCCGATCCAGTGGACTGTGAGATGTTAAGCAGAGCAACATCTGCTAGAGCAACAGCTCCATGGACTAAACTAAATGCCCACAAGGATCATGAGAAAGAGCTAAAAAGGTTTGTTGTAAAAGAGTGAAAATAAAGCTACCATTGGAGTGTACTACTACTGAGGCCAGAACCAAACAACTTCAATGGAAACACTAAATGTAAGCGGTGGAACAGATCTAAAAAGGTAAACAAAATATGAATTATGGTTCACTTAAAATGTGATAGATGTTTAGCAAAATTGTTTGTGGGAGTAACCTTAATCGTTCAAAATCAGAGTTGAAAATGCAAGGAAATTAAGTTGCAGAAGACAATCAGGTATTCTATTTACACAGCATTGTCAACAATAATAGAAGGAAGCAAACCTAATTAATAGTACTTTACAGTAGATAAACATTTGTTGATGCCAAAAAAAGACAAAGGCGTGTACCATGACATGTCCAGCAAGCCTAATTAATAGTGTCAAACTGTAGCTATAAATAGCACATCAGCAGCAGCATAATACTAATCTGAAATCTTAATTGAAGTCCATGTATCACTATCCCAAAATTAAGAAACATGTCTACTAAAAGCCATGGGTCAGCTATAACTGTCCCAGAATTGTCCAAGGCTTGGCATCTGGTCAAGATGCCGACGAATAAACTCAACGTCCTTAACTATGTTATCTGCCCTGAAATGCTTCAGATACTCCGCCTGCTCTGCTGCAGATGTTATTTGAGAAAGAGATGATGTTGTCAACAGTGTTGACAATCCCGTTCCTCGCTGAAAAGTAAAAATAATGTCAGCAAAGGAAGAGAAAGCAGTACAGATTCATGTCAAATATACATGTGTAAGATACTAGAAGCATTCATTGCATATCTATGTGTACTGCAATAATTTTACGCCAAGCGGTGCACTAGTACATCAATTACACTAAGCCTCAAACGAGGTTCACCAAAGCTGAAATAGGCTGCATGGCTCGAACGATCCGCATCCCTCATATCTCATAGCTATGGGCCATCACGGATGAACTTAAAAGTAAACTAGTTTTAGCCACAAGCCACGGGTACAAAGAAATATACTAAAATGGCTTGAAGCTAAAACTAATCAACCATTCATCTCTGGTAATGAAATTTTTTCTTCATTGGGACACTGCTACTTGAAAAAGATCATAGGCATTCCATCTACTTGAAATTGTGCCTGTTGGTTTAGGTAGATCTATTCTGGATACCAATGTTTATCTCCTTAGACCATAGGCATTCCATCAAACTTGTATGTTACAACAGACTGAATAATTCAAGGAATCACCTAGTAGTGGCAAGAATATACAATTGTACAAATGCAGTGCAAGAAGACTAACTACACGACAGTAACTTCCTAGAGCAGGCAATGTAAAAAGATGTGAATCTCAAATCTATAGCAGCTGCAGTGGTTCAATATAGTTTATGAAATATAATTTAAAGAGAGAGCAGACTGCCTGTAGCGCTGAGCAGTAGTCTCGAGGCACTTCAGGAGGGCTTCGCGTCGTGACTTCATCGTTATCATCGTCCACTGTTGCCACTGCCAGGGCTGAGATGGCATCTTTGATCTTCCCTACAGCCTTTGAAAACTACAGAATAAGACACCGGTCCATTAGTGCAAAATACACAAGCCAATTAAGCATGTTCCTCCAATATTATGCAATCTCAGATGCAAACAGGTAACAACACCTATTTATATGCATAAACTAACTAAGATTTTCTAGCAAGATAGATGGCAGCACAGTTGACCTTGAAGGGCAGTAAGAAATTTCATCATCTTATCATTGGTCCGAGAATCAATATAGTGTAAAATTTCTGAGAAAAAGATGCATTTTTTAGAGACAAGATAGTGTACAAGAACAAGACACGGTCTGTAGATTAGCCAAAGTGAGATGGGTATGAGGTTACAACAGTAACATGATGACACACATTTGAGGTTACAGTACTTCCCTCACATCTCATAGCTAATATATGACCATCACCGACGACCATAAACAGTGGTTTTAGCCCCAAGCCACCAGCTCACCAAAAACAGCAAGACAAGATGGCTTGGGGCTAAAACCAGTAATCAATCGTCTACACATATATATCTAGTCAATAAAATATCTACTACACAAGTGCATACAGTACTCAACATCTACTACAAGTGCATACAGTACTCAACATTCACTCAAAGTATGTTGTGCAGGATCACACCATTCCATTTTCAATCAAAGTACAATAGTACATCACATTTTTGGATGATCACCAAAGGCAAAACTACTCCTGACTATGATCATCAACATCTACTACTGCTAACTACTCCATGTGCAATCCTACTTTGCACTAAAACTTCCTCACCCTCCATTCACCCTGTTCAAGCAGTACTGTAGTAAAACTACTCCTAATGCTACAGCAGTTAACAGCAAGTTAAATTACTGTGATGTGCAAAATTTACAGTAAATACTCCACTGAATATTACTGAAACTTAACATAAGTTCACTAAGCTTTTTCAATTTCAGAATATACAAGTCAGAAAATAAGCTTGCAAGCAAGTTTATGTAAGTAATGCACACTGGAGTACAATACTTCTATGGATTTCTGCAAATAATTCATGATTTTCTAACTAATCCAAGATGTCCATTTAATTAACTGGAAAAGTAAGTTAAATCTTATTGAATCTTGTTAAATACTCCAAGCAAAATTACTCCACACATGTACAGTTCAATCTTGTTAAATACTCTAAGCAAAATTACTCCACACATGCACATGTCTCAAGGAACCAGCAGCGCTGCTTACTCCCTTGGTCCGGCTCCTTGCTGTGCGGGATGACTGAGACTCGGATGCAGAGCGAGCTCCCTGCAAATGACATATTGTATCAATGCTTTGCAGCAACAGAAGGAACTCATATACAATAGAACTTGCGCAATAGTGTATCAACACCCCAAAGGAGGCATTACAAAATTCTCAAAGAATGTTTCCGAAGGGATATAAGTGGAAGCAGAAGAATATAATGAGATGTCACCATATGTATGTGCATAATAATTATACGTATATAATGGGAAGGGGCTGTTGCACACGGGTGGCTATAGGGGCATGGCCAGGTCGTGCGCAGGATGCAGGGGAGGGGCCGGGACGAGGGCGACCATGGGCGTGAGCGGACGGGCGACGGTGGGCGAGCAGCAGCGATGGCACGACGGCACCAGCAGGCGCGGTCGTGGCGGCAGGGTCGGGTCGCGGACAAGCCCGAGCACACGCGTGTGAGGGCGCAGGCAGGGTGCGGCCTCGGCGAGGCAGGGCGTGGGTGGCGCACGGCCACGCGAGGGGCGGCCGGCGCGGTGAGCACGAGCCCGCAGGGAAGTGGTGGGCGGCGCAAACGGTGACTAAACAAGGGGGAAAGCGAGGGAATCGGTGGATTCGCTCACCAGGATGACGGCGATGATGGCGATGCAGCCCGCCATGATGCTGAGATGCAAGCACAGCTCCTTGTACGCCGCCTCCTTGCTTGGCTTCCGGGTGCGGGGAGGGGCTGGGGAGGGAGGTCGCTGTGGAGGTGGGGGCGGTGTTGGGTGTCGGCGGTGGGATTGTTGCGGTGGAGGTGGGGGTGGGGAGAGGAGGAGCTTGAGTGGATCTACAGCCAGGCAGGAGAGGGGAGAGGAGCGGAGGTGGTGGCTGAGGCGAGGGGAAGGAAGGGGAGGACGGGTCGTCGGCTGCGGGATCTAGGGGAGGACGGGTTGTTGGCGGGATAGAGGATGGATCTGAGGTTGGGGCGGAGAGGGAGGAGGTGGTGGCGGCGAGGAGCTGAGGGAGAAGGAGTGCGGGTGCGGGTTAGGGTTTGGGTGGTTGGGCTGCGGTTGGGTGAGGGGGTGAGGGTTGCCGTTGGATCCAGAAGCATCCGACGGTGGTTGATGCATGATCCGCGTGATATGCCTATGGACCAATCAGAGCGCACCAACAATTTGAAGATTTTTTCACCATATAAATTGGTCATGATTGATTACATACAAATTTTTCATTTCATTTTTCAATGCTAAAAATGAGTTTTTTTGTAAAAGACCTATCAAATATTTGTTCAAATGATGTCATATTTTGCACAAGTTTACATCGTACATTGACAAACAACATTGACAAAGGGAGTTTTTATTTCTTTTGCATGAAAAACAATTTTCCATTTTTTGAGTGCCCAAAAATAAGTTTTTTTAAGGACTTACCATATATTTGTTGCAAAATTGTACCAAATCAATTTTCTAAAATACTAGGCCATATATAATGCACAATTGATCAAATGGTTAGGTGTCAAAAGTTTCGATGCACCTCTCATGGAAAAGACAAAATTTCACGATTCAGTAGAAAGTGGGTAAAATTTGTACTGTAGCTGCCTCATTGTTTGCTTTTTTTTTCCAAAAATCATTTCTAAGTACAAAACTATCTATTTAATCAGAGAAACATAGAAAGGTTTCCAAGATTCAACCACTAGCTAAGAACGGTCATTCCCGCCGTTTTGACCGTATTTTGAAACGGGCATAAAAAATTCAAAAAAAATCAAAAAATTGGGAAACCTTTGCATTGTGTCATTATATGTGGCCAAGTTCCCACGAAAAATAATAAACTTGCAATGCGGGAATTATTTTTAAAAAGTGTTCTCAGAAACGAGCTATCACTTGTGGAGATCAATGGCTTTCAAGCCAAATGATCAATCTAATGGCCACATTCATGGCATAGTTTGTTCAAATAATCTCATATTATGCACAAGGGTGCATATTGGAATGGCAAACAATGTTGCCTAAGGAGGTTTTCTTTTTCTTTGGACGAAAGAACCATTTTCCATTTTTTGAGTGCCCAAAAGGAGGTTTTTTTGTGAAGGACCTCCCAAATAATTGTTGCAAAACTGGACCAAATCATTTTTCTAAAATACTAGGACATATATAATGCACAATTGACCAAATGGTTGGGTGAAAAAAGTTTTGATCCACCTCTGGTGAAAAAGAAAAATTGTCGTCGATTCAGCTGGAAACGGGTCAAATTTGAACTGTAGCTGCCTCATAGTTTGCTCTTTATTTTTTACAAAAATCATTTCTAGGTACATAAGTATCTATTTAATCAGAGAAACACCAAAAAATTCCAAGATTCAACCACTAGCTAGTAACGGTCATGCCTGCCTTTTTGACCGCATTTTGAAACGGGCATAAAAAATTCAAAAAAAAATCAAAAAAATGGAAAACCTTCGCATTGTGTCATTATATGTGACCAAGTTTCCAGGAAAAATAATAAACTTGTAATACGGTAATTATTTTAAAAAAGTGTTCTCAGAAATGAGCTATCATGTGTGAAGATTCATGTATTTCAACCCAAACGATCAATTTTATGGCCAAATTCATGGCATAGTTTGTTCAAATGACCTCATATTGTGCACAAGGGTGCATCTTGGAATTCCAAACAATGTTGCCAAAGGGAGATTTCATTTTCTTTGCACGGAAAATTCATTTTCCATTTTTTGAGTGCCCGAAAGGAGGTTTTTTTTGTGAAGGAACTACCAAATAATTGTTGCAAAATTGGACCAAATCATTTTTCTAAAATACTAGGCCATATTTAATGCATAATTGACAAAATGGTTGGGTGTCACAAGTTTTGATCCACCTCTGGTGAAAAAGACAAATTCCCGTCGATTCAGTTGGAAGCGGGTCAAATTTGAACTGCAGCTGCCTCATAGTTTGCTGTTTATTTTTTACAAAAATCATTTATAGGTACATAAGGACATATTTAATCAGAGAAACACCAAAAAAATTCCAAGATTCAACCACTAGCTAGGAACGGTCATTCCCGCCGTTTTGACCGCATTTTGAAACGGGCATAAAAAATTCAAGAAAAATCAAAAAATTGGGAAACCTTCGCATTGTGTCATCATATGTGGCCAAGTTCCCAGGAAAAATAACAAACTTGTAATACGGTAATTATTTTAAAAAAGTGTTCTCAGAAACGAGCTATCATGTGTGGAGATCAATGGCTTTCAAGCCAAATGATCAATCTTATGGCCACATTCATGGCATAGTTTGTTCAAATGATCTCATATTGTGCACAAGAGTGCATATTGTAATGGCAAACAATGTTGTCTAAGGAAGTTTTCATTTTCGTTGGACGAAAAAACCATTTTCCATTTTTCGAGTGCCCGAAAGGAGGTTTTTTTGTGAAGGAACTACCAAATAATTGTTGCAAAATTGGACCAAATCATTTTTATAAAATACTAGGCCATATTTAATGCACAATTGACAAAATGGTTGGGTGTAAATTTTTTTGATCCACCTCTCGTGAAAAAGACAAATTTCCGCCGATTCAGTTGGAAGCGGGTCAAATTTGAACTGCGATTGCCTCATAGTTTGCTATTTATTTTTTCCAAAAATAATTTCTAGTTACATAAGGACCTATTTAATCATAAATACATGGTTTGGTGGCGATACGTCGAGGTTTGGGCGGTGGCCGAGGGCCCCAACTCTAGAGCGCGTAAACTCGCAAGCCCGTCGCGTGGTCACCGCATGACCGTAATGTTGCCATGTGTTCTGGGCAGACTAGGCCTGTCTAGTGGGTTGGGCACTCCCCAGGTTGGTGCTAGGAAGAAAATTACAACATAAGATTCTCACGAGGAGACCGATCGATGCTCAAACATGGATTAGCAGCCAAGTGTTTGATTAGCGGTATGGGAAATGTACATGGCCAATGGGCGTGAGTTTTGGCTGAGGATGATCATCTACTAAGGAGAATGTCTTCACAATTTTTTAGCTCAAAAGGAGGATCCTAGGTGGTACTTGCTTTGCAAAGGACCACGCTGGACAAAAATATGAATGTTGAAGCTGGGCTCAAAATAATGAATGGAGTAAGCTGAAATTTTGTGGAGGATGGTTATTTGGGCATAGGTAAGCATTGTAGAAAATTCATACCATTTGGACATGCCAAAGTAGTACTTCCTTCACAATGCTCTTCTATGGACAGAAACTTGGGAAAACTAGTGAGAGAGATTGGATGAATGAAATGAGCTCAAAATTGGTGTAGGTAAGTTACTTAGGTATGGTCATGCGCTGGGAAATTTTCAGATCATTTGGGTAAGCCTAGCTAGTACTTACTTCACAAAGCTTCTCTAGAGGTAGAAACTTTGGAAATTTCCCGAGAAAGATTTACTAGGAAAATTGAGCTGAATATTACCATGTGGCAATGATTTGGGTATGGAAGAGTGCCCGAAAAGTTTGAGGGTAATAGGAGGGGTCTATATAACACTTGCTTTGCAACGAGCCAATTTGGCCATAAAATATAAATTGAACCTGCGCTCACATAGATGATTTGACTGAGCTGCAATTTGGAGGAGAGTGATAATTTGGGCATATGAAGGAACTGTATAAATTTCATGTCATTTAGAGATATAAAAAAGGTACTTCCTTCACAATGCTTCTAGGTGGACAAAAACTTTGGAAATTTCCCGAGGAAGATTTGCTTGGCAAATGGAGCTGAATTTTGTCATGCGGTAATGATTTGGATAGGAAAGAGTGCCCAAAAATTCCGAGGGCAATCAAGAATATATAAATAGCACTTCCTTCATAAAGTGTTGTTGTGAACAGAATAGGAAAATGAATATTGTTGAATTAGTTTTGAACTAGGCAAGGCAGGATTTTTACATATTTGATGAAGATATGCCCCAAAGAATTTATGAGATTTTTTTGGGAATTTTGGGAACGATAGAAATATAGGTTGCTTCACAACCTAGGGCAAAAACTGCCACATGGACATGACACATAGGCAAAACTGATGAGATGGCGCCTAGTCATCACAACCCACCACAATCTACAAGGCTATGACCATCTATATTGGTCATTAACAACAAGAAATAAGGCAGCGGACTAGCACTGTTTGCTTTGTGACCATTTCGTGTAAGGAAATTACGACCTTTCTGACCAAAATGGTCGCAATGGTTTAGGGTTTGGAGCCCCCTGAACAGCTTTTGACCAATTGGTCTAAAATGGTCATAAATTTATGACCAATTCTTCGAGGGTCACTGACAGAAGGTCATAAGTTGACATATTTCTTGTAGTGATACCCGTGATCACCTCCCGAGTGATCACGGCCCGATAGTATAGCACAGCAGACGGACAAGAATGTTGGGCAGGGCCACTGGTGGAAAACTAGCATCCTATACTAAGCATGTAGGATTGCAGGTAAAGGTAACAACAGCAGTAACATGCTACACTACTCTAATGCAAGCAGAAGAATAGGCGATATCTGGTGATCAAGGGGGGGGGCTTGCCTTGTTGCTTTGGCAAGAAAGAGGGGTCGTCAACAGCGTAGTCGATCGGGGCACCAGCAGCGGCTTCAGTCTCGTAGTCTACCGGAGAGAAGAGGGGGAAGAAACAATGAATACAATGCAAACAGATGCATAACGATGCATGACATGACAAGTAGCGGTACTAGGTGTGCCCTAACGCGGTATGAGGTGATACCGGTGAAGGGGGAAAATATCCGGGAAAATATCCCCGGTGTTTTGTGTTTTCAGACAGATGAAACGGAGGGGGAAAGTTGCCTGTTCACTATGCTAGGGATGCATGGCGGACGAACGGGCTGCGAATCCGGTCTCGTTGTTTTGTGCAACTTTCATGTAGAAAATATTTTAAGCCGAGTTACGGATAGAAAGATATGATTTTCAAAAGAAATTATTAATTTCTGGAATTTAATTAATTATTTAATTTAATTCGAAACTAGATTTATGACATCAGCATGATGTCATGCTGACGTCAGCAGTCAACAGGGGTTGACTGGTCAACCTGACCAGTGGGTCCCACTGGTCAGTGACACATTTTAATTAAACATATTAATTAACCTAATCAGGATTAATTAGGGGTGGGCCCCACTGTCATTGACTACTTAATTAGCTAATTAACTAATTAGGTTTAATAAGGTAACTAATGTTTAATTAGTTGTTTAGTTTAATTAATCAAAATTAATTAAGTTAAATAATTCTTTGATTAATTAATTAATTATTTTTATTTTTATTATTTATTTATTTGTATTTTTAATTCTTTTTTTACAAGCGTTCTCAGCTGGGCGTGGGCCTGGCTGTCATAGGGCAAAGGGCTAATCGGGCAAACAGGCGTTCGGGCGCACGGATGTGGTGCCCGTGCCCGAGTCCGACCACGGGCGCGGCCGCGGAGAAGCCGGCCGGCCGGTGCTGCGCCCTGCAGCGGCGAGTCGAGGCGGTGGCCGGACGAGGGAGGGCGGCCTGTGTGCGCGGCGAACGGCGGGGAGAGCGGCCGTGGGGTGGGCACGGCTTGGCGCCGGCGCGGGCGGCGGAGGCGGAGCAGGGGCGACTTGGGGGGCGACGATAGCGGGGCAGGCGTTGGGGCGCGTAGGGGAGGTGGCGGTAGCCGGAGCACGTAGGCGGCAGAGGAGAGAGGTGGCGGCGGCTTGGCCAGAGCAGAACCGCGGCAGAGGACAGAGAGCGGCGGCCACGCGTGACCATGAGCATGTGCGGGGGCGAGGGTGCGGGGCCGCGGCATGGACGAGGCACGCGAGAGCGTGCGCTAGGCGGCGGCGAGTGCGGCGATGCGACGAACGGCGCAGCCGGGGGTTGACACGGTGGCGGTGTAGGGACGATGGCAGTGGGGCACGGGGAGGAGGGCGGAGACGACGTGGCGGAGGGGAAGCAGGCCGGCGAGGAGGAGGCGCCGGCGAGGTCATGCTCCGGGCGGCGACGGCGTTCGGCGGCGACGAGCGGTCTCCTCCTCTCGATCCCTATCCAATCGGGGGAGAGAGGGAGGAGATATTTCGGGGGGGAGAGTGGGTGTCGGTGGGCGGGTGGGGGTGTGCGGTCGGGGGGTTAGTGTTTCTCCCTGGTGGGGATATGGAGGAGGAGTTGGGCCGACTGGTTGGGCCAGGTGGGTCTGCCAGGTGGGCCGTTCGGCCTAATTGGACCACGGGAGCCCCTTTGTCTTCTTTTTTTTGCTATTTTGTTTTCCTTACTTTTTATTTATTTATCCTTTCCTGTTTTCTTTTATTTCTTCAAAGGTTATAGTTTTATAAAATACACAAACGGTTTTTAAATTAGTATTACTATATTTATTACTGCCACATTAATTTGGGTAACTAAACAAAATAGTTTAACATTTTATAAATAATAAAAGGCATTTATTAAATTGGTTATGATGTTGTTTCATTCACATTTGAGTATTTAAACATTTTATAAAAGGGTAGTTTCTCCACCATAATTTCCTATGAATTATTTGGTTCACTCCAAACATTTTAGTTTTAATATTTGAAAAGTTTTATTGTTTGCTTGATTTTGTATTTTGAATTTTGAATTTGAAACGATTTCAAACTAACAAGGGGTTAGCAAGAGAAATCGAAGTGACGTGGCAACATTAACGTGGGATTACTGTAGCCTAATTATCCGGGCGTCACAATTCTCCTCCACTACAAGAAATCTCGTCCCGAGATTTAAGAGGTAGTGAAACGGGAAAGTTTGGTAACGAATCTAGCGGGTCTTCTCATCCTGGCATGCTCTTCTCGAAGAGGCCGGTCTAATACATTGATGTCTTCATTTCTCTGCTTCATGTCATCATGATGAAGTTGGCGTCCTTTCTTCAAGAACTCCGTCGTACTTACGAAAGAATGAAGGGTGGGCATTCCGGGAGAACATACCTCTGCAAGGTCGACTATCTGGTCGATTAGATCGAGGAAGGTGGTGGAAGTAAACGGATGGTGGGGCAGGCGCCGGCGGAAGGGCACGCATCGACGAGGGAACTCTTGGTGCTGCCAGGTCCCAGGGCAAGGCTGCGCTGCCCATCGGCGGCGTGGCCGGCTCCCACAACGACCGGGCGCACTCCAAGCCCTCGGCGTCCGTGCATGCACCGCGCCCATCTCAGGAGGCGCGGGACCGGCAGCGTCATGGTACTCACGGTACCATGCGCTCGCTGGATCAAGATCGAGCTGGTGGATCTCGGAGCGCCCAAGGTCACCATGCACGTCAACACACCCAGAACAGATAAGTTGCCAAAGCCTGAGCAACCAGATCTCCAATTTTTGAGTTATCTCCCCTGGATCGGCTCACCTTGTATGAAAAGCCTGTGCGCGGAGGAGCCGACTCGTAGCTGGCTGCGCCCTTGCGTTGTTTCGAGCTCGCTCAACAACATTAGGTGAGCTGCGGCTGGTTGCTACACTAGCCGCGCCCTTGCATTGTTTCGAGCCTGCTCAACAACGTAAGTTAGCTGCAGCTAGTTGCTACACTAGCCGCGCCCTTACTTTGCTTCGAGCCCCGCTCAGCAACTTAAGTGAGCTGCAGCTGGCTGCGACAAGGTTTCTTGCCGGTAGCGGCACTGCCAGTTCCACGCTCAGCGCTCGCGGTCTGGATGCCTGCGCCGGCAAGTTCCCTAAAAGCGTGGGGTAAAAACATACAAAGTTGACGCCGGAATGGGAAGGCCCTTACCGGGTGAAACGATTCACTGGGCCCGGCGCCGGCCGCCCTGAGACCGAAGATGGCATCCCAGTGAGCAACTCCTGGAGCATGGAGCATCTTCGTGAGTTTTACCCGTAAGGCGCGGTTGCCGGAACCCGTTTCGGCAACCACCTCTTGTACAAAGTCTTGCCGCTGTTGCATGTAATCCTTTGTACGAGGCCGGGCGCAGATCCCGTGCGCAGCAGAGCCCGCGTGCTCCGCACATTTTGTCGATTTTATGCTTTCTAATTTCTGGCATATATGATCTGACATTTGTGCAGCACCAATCCCACGGTAAGCGATGACGAGCCGCAAGGCTCTATATCCTTATTTTCTCTTCTTTCTTTTCTTCCTTCTTACAAGGAAAGAAAGGATCCCTCGCCCACAAGTTTGCCGGGGGAAAGGGAGAAGAAAAGGGTATGGACCAGGCGTCGTTCAAGAATTTCCTCTTGCCGGGAAGCAAACGACAGAAAAGCTAAGTTGCCAAAATTTGAGTAGCCAAATTTTTTAAAATTTCAAGTTATCTCCCTTGAACGACTGCACTTTGTATGGGAAACCTGTGCGCGGAGGAGCCGACTCGTAGCCGGCTGCGCCCTTGCGTTGTTTCGAGCTCGCTCAACAACATTAGGTGAGCTGCGGCTAGTTGCTACACTAGCCGCCCCCTTGCATTGTTTTGAGCCTGCTCAACAACGTGAGTTAGCTGCGGCTAGTTGCTACACTAGCCGCGCCCTTACTTTGCTTCGAGCCCTGCTCAGCAACTTAAGTGAGCTGCAGCTGGCTGCGAGAAGGTTTCTTGTCGGTAGCGGCACCGCCAGTTCCGCGCTCAGCGCTCGCGGACCGGATGCCTGCACCGGCAAGTTCCCTAAAAGCGTAGGGCAAAAACATACAAAGGGAGGAGTCAAGTAAAGGGAATAACATCGCGATGGCGGTCCAGAAGAAAATTATATTACAAAATAGCTTGTCGCAGCTCTAATAAATGTTTTCTATAACATAGCTAGCCGCGACAAGGAAAGAAGGAAGCCAGCGACCTAGTCGACGCGGTCGCCCTCGACCCTCTTGATCCCGCTCACCTTGTTCACAATGGGTGCGACAAGGGCCTTGAGCTCTTCCTGATCGATATCAGGCGGCAAGGATCTGAGGACGTTGTGGAGGCGGAGGCCTGGATTGCGGAAGGCCACCTTCATCAACACCTTCTGAAGGGCTCCCGCACAGATCTCGCGCGACTCGTCGGCCAGCCGCTTCGGGATCTCATCCCGGAGCTGCTGGAGCGCCGTCGCCACGCCTTGGAAGAACATAGTGAGCTTGGCACTAGGTTGGAGGTTTTCGTCGGAGGAGTACCCGAAGTCCTCCACCCCCAGCTGCGCCAGCTCCTTGTCGATGTCCCCGGCGGCGTTCACGAGGCTCTCTGTCCAGTGCTCCACCGTATCCCTAAAGGCGTTTTGGGTGGTGGCCGCACTCTCCAGCAATGTCTTGTCGGCATCGATCTCCTTCTTCAAGGCCGCCTCCCGCTCCTTGGCGCCGTCCAGCGCCTTGGTCAAAGCGACCAGCCTTGACTCGAGGGCGGCGTTGGAGTCCTTGGCACGACCAACCGCCCGCTTGCTTCGCCTCGATCTGCTCTTTGCGCAACCTCCGCCCCCCGCCGAACCAAAAGGGACCCGGTCCCCCGGTCCGCCGGTCCCATAGGTGCCCGTGGATCAGAAACCCCGACACTTTCCTATTTTATTTTATTTCTTTAAAGGTTACGGTTTTATAAAATACACAAATGGTTTTTAAATTAGTGTTACTATATTTATTACTGCCACATTAATTTGGGTAACCAAATAAAAATAGTTTAACATTTTTTAAATAATAAAAGGCATTTATTAAATTGGTTATGCTGCTGTTTCATTCACATTTGAGTATTTAAACATTTTATAAAAGGGTGGTTTCTCCACCATAATTTCCTATGAATTATTTGGTTCACTCCGAGCATTTTAGTTTTAACATTTGAAAAGTTTTATTGTTTGCTTGATTTTGAATTTTGAATTTGAAACGATTTCGAACTAAGAGATTAGCAACAGAAATCAATGTGACGTGGCAACATTAACGTGGGATTACTATAGCCTAATTATCCGGGCATCACACTTGGCCACATATAGTGACACAATGCGAAGGTTTCCCAATTTTTTGATTTTTTTGAATTTTTTATGCCCGTTTCAAAATGTGGTCAAAACAGCGGGAATGACCGTTCCTAGCTAGTGGTTGAATCTTGGATTTTTTTGGTGTTTCTATGATTAAATAGATACTTATGTACCTAGAAATTATTTTTGGAAAAAATAAATAGCAAACTACAAGGCAGCTATAGTTCAAATTTGACCCGCTTCCAACTGAATCGGCGGAAATTTGTATTTTTCATGAGAGGTGGATCAAAAATTTTTACACCAAACCATTTGGTCAATTGTGCATTAAATATGGCCTAATATTTTAGAAAAATGATTTGGTCCAATTTTGCAACAATTATTTGGGAGGTCCTTCACAAAAAAACCTCCTTTTGGGCACTCGAAAAATGGAAAATGGTTTTTTCGTCCAAAGAAAATGAAAACTTCCTTAGGAAACATTGTTTTCCATTCCAATATGCACCTTTGTGCACAATATGAGATCATTTGAACAAACTATGCCATGAATGTGGCCATAAGATTGATCATTTGGCTTGAAAGCCATTGATCTCCACACGTGATACCTCGTTTCTGAGAACATTTTTTTTAAATAATTGTCGTATTACAAGTTTATTATTTTTCCTATGAACTTGGCCAAATATAATGACCCAATGCGAAGGTTTCCCAATTTTTTGATTTTTTTTCAATTTTTTATGCCCGTTTCAAAATGTGGTCAAAACGGCGGGAATGACTATTCCTAGCTAGTGGTTGAATCTTGGAAAACTTTTTATGTTTCTATGGTTAAATAGATACTGATGTACCTAGAAATGATTTTTGAAAAAATAAAGAGCAAACAACGAGGTAGCTGCAGTTCAAACTTGACCCACTTCCAACTAAACCGGCGTATTTTTGTTTTTTTCACGAGAGGTGAATCAAAGTTTTTGACACCAAACTATTTGATCAATTGTGCATTAAATATGGCCTAATATTTTAGAAAGTTGATTTGCTCCAATTTTACAACAAATATATGGTAGGTTCTTCACAAAAATGCTCATTTTGGGCACTCAAAAAATGGAAAATGAGTTTTTTTGCAAAGAAAATGAAAGCTCTATTTGGCAACATTGTTTGCTATTCCAAGATGCATACTTATGCGAAGTAGGAGATCATTTTGATAAACTATGCCATTGTTATGTTTTTTTCAAAAATATTTAGAGATTTGAGTTCAATGTTTTGAGATACAAGCGTGAGACTGCCGGCCAATGAGACGCAAGGAACCGCCTTCACGTTGATCACCAAATTGGAGCAATCTGAGCCATACATCACACGTCCATCCAATGGCGGAGCTTCTCCTGAGAAACAGAAACCCTAACCTACCCACTCACCCTCCCCTTGATCCCCCAGATCCCATCGAGGCAACCCCGCCGCCACCCACACCCACCCACCACTGGCACCATAGCCTTGTCTCCTCCCCTCGATCCACCCTCGCGCCGACACCGCAGCCTCGTCTCCACGACCTCGTACCATCCATGCTTGCTCCGCAGCGCCTCCGACGACCACGCTCGGAGCACGACGGCGCCGCCGTTTCGAGCACTTACAGCGTCGGCCCAGCCCCCAAAACCCTCGCGGCAGCCACGCATCCCTCCATCGTTCGCCGTTGCCGCCGCCACGCGATGCCCATGGGCATCTGATCCATGTCTCACCCCCACGCCTGCGCCCCCAAGCGTCGTCGTAGGGTTCTGTTCTGCGGCTGACCGATGTCCAAGCCATGGCATGGAAGATGCTCAAGGACGGGGAGACGCCCGTCGTCGCTGACGGCGGGGGCGTGGAGAGCTATGACTATGACCTGTTCGTCTGAGATCCACCGCCTTCGTCCGTCGAGCACATGAGGTAAATCGCCTCCCCCACTTTGTCCTAGCTCGCATCCACCGTGTGCTATATCCCCCATTCTTGCTCTGTTTTGATTAGGCACCATAGGGGAGCTTTGTAACAGACTGGCTGCCAATTTCTGCAGGACCTTGGAACCATGACAACCATGGCCAGCGAACAAATGGGGCCACCGGGTTCAGCATCACTGACTGAACATCAGCCCTTTGCCCTTGCTCGGGTCACCTCAATCTTCACCGCTCTCATGGCTAGCAGCTACTGTACTAGATAGATAGTTTAATGTTTTCTTCTGGAAAAAGAATACAACACTCGGTAGTATATTCTGGATAGACAAATACTATGCCCTCGTACACTCTAGGTCGACTACAGTTCAGATGATATCTTTTCCTGGACAAAAGAATCATGGTGCATAGATAGATTCACCTTTACATTGATATATGTTTGCTCTGTTCTGCCACTCACTGTTCGTCTAGTATGCCATCATTCTTTGTTCCAGTCCTGCACTGATATCACTATCTTGGGGTTCTAAACATTAGAGGATGCTCCGACGATCACCAGAATTCCCTTTAGAGCCATACTTCATTTTTTGCTTGGTATGCTGCTGGTCTGAATCTACTTACATGCTTGACTGAATTTAACTTGGTGCTGAAACAAGCACTCGGTTGGGGCCTCCTGGGCGATGCCTACGACCGTTGCGGCGAGGTCTGCGCCTAGTACGCCACCTTCTACTTTGGTGAGCCCATCACACCCCATCCATAAATCACTACTCTGCAACTCTGCTGACAGTAGCTAAACATCTCAATACATTCAGTCCAAAATTGCAAAGAGCAATTTAGCACGGGGTCAACTATTACCACTACCTAAGCAACAACTCTTTTGCTACAGAATCCTCATGAGAGGATGACTATTTAGTCAGGCAACCAACCTGAAGATACTTTAGATATATGAATATTTGGCTACTGCAAATGGAGTAGTCTAACCATGAAATGGTTGCTGCTGTAGTACTCCAACCAGCCTGAAGCTATATGAAGTCTAACCAACAACTGTAGTGCTCCAGCCTGAAGCTATTCTGTAGGCGTGAAGCTATAAATTTTTGTTTCCTTGGCAAAAAATTCAGTTTACAAATTTTTGCAAATTCTGTATTTTGCAGTACTGTTTTGGTTGCAGTAGTTTTTCAAAAGCTTGTTAACTTGATGATGCTTTCTTAATTATGTGCAGCTGCTCCACTGAAAGTTTTTTAGTGTATCTTATGCTTAGTGTTAATTCTTTGTAGCTACTCCACTAAAGTACAGTACTGAAGTATTGTTTGAACTACTGCAGTATTGTTTCCAATACAGCAGTATTGGAGTATTGCTTCCGATTACTGGAGTAGCAAGTGCATTAATAGTGTACTGCTCTTGTTTAGTAGTGTAGGAATTTAGTGTTCTTCTCTTCCCTATTCTCTTCTCTTCTCCTCTTGTTCATTGTTCAGTAGTGTACATGATCATGATCAACACTGGAACATTGCTTAACCGATTTACTCCCTATTGTCAGCATTGATGCTTTCTTCAAATTTATGAGAAATTAAGATGCATCATTAAATTAACTGAATTTTTTCTTAATTAAGATGCATCATTAAGCAGCAGGAGTACCCATTTGTACTGTACCTAAAAGAACTTTACATTTACATACACAACATGCAAATCACTTCTGTTGACTACCCAAATCAATCTGAGACATGCACATATTTCTCTCTGGATTGTGCAAGTTAGACGAACTACTATAATTTAAACAAGTTGGGATCCATCACTACAATAGGACTATGTTTGCATTTCACCTAGCTGGTAAACAATAACCTAGTCCTTAAGAAAATGTTTGATTACATCATGAGCTTTCCTACAAATTAGTTAGGTACTGGTTTCAGCTGCTGCATTGTTGCTTATATTTAATATACTACACAATGTGACTGGAGTTTATTGTGATTTGCAGAAGATAGAATCTGGACGCCCTTCCCTGGTCGACGACACCCTTTCCTGGTCGACGACACCCTTCCGTCGTGGGCTCTTAGTAGGACGGCCACCTACAAGATCCACACCATTGTGGCCCTGTGACCCTCAAGCTCGACAGCTAGATCCCCTACAGCCATGTAACGCCCACGATGCGGCTATATCTCCCACGTGTCGAAGCATGACTTAGAGGCATAACCGCATTGTAAGCAATGTTGCAAGTGGGGTAATCTTCACACAACCCATGTACTGAATAAAGGAAAGGGATACATAGTTGGCTTACACTTGCCACGTCACACAATGCATGAATATAACATTACATTCATCCAAATTCAATCATGGTCCCACTACGAAACCAAAATAAAGACAACCCCAAATGCATAATGTCCCCGATCGCCCCAACTGGGCTCCACTATTCATCGTCTGGAAAGGAAATGTAGTATCGTCCCAAGTCCTCATTGAACTCCCACTTGAGCTCAGTCGAATCTCCTGGAGCGGTATCATCGGTGCCTGCATCTGGTTTTGGAAGTAAACTATGAGTCACGGGGACTCAGCAGTCTCACACCCTCGCGATCAAGACTATTTAAGCTTTTAGGTAGGGGAAAAGGTATGATGTGGAGCTGCAGCAAGTACTAGCATATATGGTGGCTAACATACGCAAATGAGAGCGAGAAGAGAAGGCAAAGGCACGATCGATAAACTATGATCAAGAAGTGATCCTAGAACAACCTATGTTCAAGCATAACACGAGACCGTGTTCTCTTCCCGGACTCCGCCAAAAAGAGACCATCACGGCCACACACTCTGTTGATTCATTTTAATTAAGTTAAGTTTCAGGTTATCTACAACCGGACATTAACAAATTCCCATCTGCCCATCATAACCGCGGGCACGGCTTTCGAAAGTTCAAATCCCTGCAGGGGTGTCCCAACTTAGCCCATCACAAGCTCTCATGGTCAATGAAGGATATTCCTTCTCCCAAGACATTCTGATCAGACTCGGCATCCCGTTTACAAGACATCTCGACAATGGTAAAACAAGCTAGCAACGCCGTCCGAATGTGCCTTCAAATCCCGATAGGAGCTGCACATATCTCGTTCTCAGGGCACACTCAGATGAGACATCCTACGAGTAAAACCAACCCTCAAGTTGCCTCGAGGTGGCCCGCAGTCTACTCGGTTCGGGCCAACACTTAGAGGAGCACTGGCCCAGGGGGGTTTAAAATAAAGATGACCCTCGGGCTCCGGAAACCCAAGGGAAAAGAGGCTAGGTGGCAAATGGTAAAACCAATGTTGGGCATTGCTGGAGGAGTTTTATTCAAGGCAAACTGTCAAGGGGTTCCCACTATAACCCAACCGTGTAAGGAACGCAAAATCAAGGAACATAACACCGGTATGACAGAAACTAAGGCGGCAAGAGTGGAACAAAACACCAGGTATAAGGCCGAGCCTTCCACCCTTTACCAAGTGTATAGGTGCATTAATATAGACAAGATATAATAATGATATCCCAACAATAAACATGTTCCAATAAGGAACAAACTCCAATCTTCACCTGCAACTAGCCACGCTATAAGAGGGGCTGAGCAAAGCGGTAACATAGCCAAACAACGGTTTGCTGGGACATGGTGGGTTCGAGGTTTGACATGGCAATATTGGAGGCATGGTAAGCAAGTGTTAGGTATCGTAGCATAGGCATAGCAATAGAGCGAGCATCTAGCAAGCAAAGATAGAAGTGATTTCGAGGGTATGGTCATCTTGCCTGCAATGTTCTCCGAGTTGACGTTAGCTTGATCCTCGAAAGCGTACTCAACGGGTTCCTCGATCACGTACTTGTCTCCCGGCTCTACCCAAAGCAAGAACACAAGCAAAGGGAGACACAATCAACCACGTGCAATGCACAAGCAACATGATGCAAAACATGGCATGATATGCGGGACGTGATATGTGATGTATATGCATGTTTTGGAAAGGAAAGATTGAACCTGGTCTCAACATGGAAAACCAAGAGTGCCACTGGAAATATGAGTTGATTTCGGTCGAAATCGACATAAAGATCACCGAATCGGATGCACGTTTTGCAAATGGCAAGCAAAACAAATATGGCACCGATCTGCGATTAACAACACGAGGCCATCTAAATGCATCAAGAACAACAAGCTACTGCACTCTAATATGGAAACAAAATACATGGCAGGGATCCACTCAAGAAGCTTGACAAAAGATGAACGCTGAGCTACGGCTAATTCACTCAATAGCAGGTTCAAACAAGCATGGAAAAAGTGCAAAAGATATCAGGTTTCAGACTTAGTGAAAATAACATGTCAGGAATTTAACATCAGGAAGCAATGTTTAGAGCACGAAAACAACATGCTACAGGAACACATCATGGCAAAGCAAGGCATGGCATGAAGCTACTCAAAGCATACTACAAAATTCCCTTGCTGACCATAAGCCAAAACGGATCGGAAAATACAATAGCAACCATGTGAACATAGCAACTTTCGTTAACAGATTCGGACTTAATAGAAAAACTGGAACATGGCAAAACAGATTCACGTAGGTATGTTTACGAGCTCGATGCACTCACCACAAGGCATTGCATGACAAACTCAGCATAAATCCAGCAAGTAGACATGGCATATAGGCTAAACATGGCAAGAACACACCCATAGCATGCACATATCAACTACAACAACCTCGGCAAAATTGCTTAACATGTAAACAATCTGCCAGGAACATTTTATAGCAAAAGGAGAGCTTGATTGAGTCAAGATAGGATGCTCCATAATTGCAAAAAAAGACATGGATAGATAGAGCACAACAATATCTACAAAACATCCTTACTGATCATGCTCAAAAGAGGCATGTACCACTCTGTAGCAACAAGAGTACATGGCATAAAAATATTAACAGGGCAAAGACTTAGAAGATTTCTAAGTCCCTGAAATCAGCAACATTACTAGGGCTACTTTGCATGCTTGTGCTAGTCACCACAAAGATCACAAAAATACATGGCATACACCCCTTAAAAATGGCATGGCATACTTCAAAACACATGTAGGGCTCAAGTTCATAGGATGCACACATTAATCATGGCAAAAATGACAAATATCCAATTACTGATAAGAACCTGAAACTAACATTGCATAGCACTCTCGCAACAGCATTTAGGGCATCAAGATGAACTCAAATGAACATGGTGCAATGAGATGAAATGAAGTACTCATCGAGACGAACAATTTGACATGCTACACGCCCAAAACGGAGCCACGGATGCAGAGTTATGATGTGTCGAAAAATGCTAAAAATTACTGAAACGGGGCAAAAGTCAACCTCTCTCAGATCCGGATCTAGGGTTTACTGTAGCGGCGCGCGGATCGAGGATCGTCGAAAATCGGTGCGAGGTCGACGGAGATGAAGGAGGTGGCCGGAACAGGCGGGTCCGGCCGGATCCGGGGCCGGGACGACGCGGTGGCGAGGCAGGGGGCCCCGGGTGCGGCGACCTCGGGCCGGGAGCGGCAATCTTGCGGTGGCGGCGGCGAGCTCCGGCCGGCGGCAGAGGTGGCGGGGCTGACGGCGAGAGGAGTCGGGCGGCGCGGCGAGGGCGGCGTCCCTTGGGCGAGTGGCGGCGGCGACCGGGCCTCGGGGGCCCGCCCTGGGCTCGGCGGGCCACGGCGCGGGAGGCGGCCGGCGTGCCACGGGGCGTGGCGTCACTGGTGCGGGGCGGCTGCGCGGTTCGTCTGGCGGGCAGCGGACATGTCCGGCCGCGCGGAAGTGAGGGGAGCTAGGGTTAGGGTGGTTTGATCCGGGATTTTTGGTGGAGGGACCTTTTTATAGGTAGAGGGAGCTAGGAGGCGCCAAATTGAGTACGGTTTTCGGCCATGCAATCGTGATCGAACGACCTAGGTGATGGAAGGGGTTTAGTTGGGTTTTGGGCCACTTTGGAGAGGTGTTGGGCTGCAACACACACGAGGCCTTTATGGTCCCTCGGTTAACCGTTGGAGTATCAAACGAAGTCCAAATGTCGCGAAACTTGACAGGCGGTCTACCGGTACTAAACCAAGGCCGCTTGGCAAGTCTCGGTCCAATCCGAAAACGTTTAACACTCGCACATGAAAAGAGGTAGATAGGGACACCGGAGGACATAGGAGCGCCGGAATGCAAAACGGACAACGTGGAAAATGCTCGGATGCATGAGACGAACACGTATGCAAATGCGATGCACATGATGACATGATATGATATGCATGACAAAGACAAAACAACATGAAGACAAAAACCCAACAACGAGGAAATATCATAACTTAGTGCCAGAAATGGCAAGAGTTGGAATACAAATATGGCAAGTTACATATGGGGTGTTACAACACTCCACCACTACGAAAGGATCTCGTCCCGAGATCTAGGACTGGAAAAACTGCGGGTACTCAGAACGGAGGTGGTCCTCGCGTTCCCAGGTGGCTTCACGGTCGGAATGATGTGACCACTTGACTTTCAGGAATTTGATAGACTTGTTGCGAGTCTTGCGCTCAGTTTCTTCAAGAATAGCAACGGGGTGCTCATGATAAGACATGTCTTCTTGGAGATCAATCTCTTCAAAGTTGATGGTGCGGTCAGGAGTCTTGAAACACTTGCAGAGTTGAGACACGTGAAACACGTCATGCACATTTGCAAAGTTGGATGGAAGCTCAAGTTGATAGGCGAGATCGCCTCTTTTTCCAATGATCTTGAAAGGACTAACGTATCTAGGAGCAAGCTTCCTCTTGATACCGAAGCGACGAGTAGCTTTCATTAGAGAGACGCAGAGGTAGACATGGTCTCCGATCTTGAAAGCCAAGTCATGATGCTTGCTATCATAGTAACTCTTCTAGCGCGATTGCGCGGCTTTGAGATTTTCACGAATGACTTTGCACATTTCTTGAGCCTCCATGATGAAGTCATTGTCAAGAAGTTGACGTTCACCAGTCTTTGACCAGTTAAGAGGAGTATGGCACTTTCTGCCATAGAGAATCTCGAATGGGGCCTTTCCCGAACTCGCTTGGAAGCTGTTGTTGTAGGAGAACTCGGCATATGGAAGACAATCTTCCCACCTCATACCGAAAGAAATGACACAAGCCCTGAGCATATCTTCAAGAATCTGATTTACCCGCTTGACTTGGCCACTAGTTTGAGGATGAAAAGCTGTGCTGATGCGAATGTTGGTGCCCATGGCCTTCTAAAAAGAATCCTAGAACTTAGAGGTAAAGATGCTACCATGACCTGAAGATATCAACTGTGGAATGCCATGCAGGGAGACAATCCTGGAGGTATATAGCTCTGCCAACTGAGCTGCTGTGATAGATTCTTTGATAGGAAGAAAATGAGCCACTTTAGTGAGCTTGTCGATGACAACGAAGATAGCATCATTGCCACACTTGGACTTTGGAAATCCAGGCACGAAGTCCATCTCAATATGGTCAAACTTCCATGCTGGAATGGCAAGAGGTTGGAGGAGACCAGCTGGTCGTTGGTGTTCTACTTTCACTCTTCTGCAAACATCACATTCATTCACGAACTGAGCAATCTCGCGCTTCATTCGAGTCCACCAATACGACTGCTTGAGGTCCTCGTACATCTTTGTACTTCCAGGGTGAATAGAGAGGAGTGAATTGTGAGCCTCATTCATAATGACTTTACGAAGGTCACCCTTAGGAACAACAATTCGATCCTCGAAGAATAGAGTATCTTTGTAATTAAGACGATAGCACTTGTACTTGGGTTGACTCTTGGCAATCCCAATCTTCACCTTCTTCACCATAGCATCAAGAAGTTGAGCCTCACAAATCTGATCTTCCAAAGTAGGAGAGACTTGGAGGTTGGCAAGGAATCCTTGAGGAACAACTTGGAGATTGAGTTTGCGGAAAGCTTCACAAAGCTCTGGTTGGTATGGCTTGATAATCAAACTGTTGCAGTAAGCCGTTCTGCTCAATGCGTCAGCAATTACATTGGCCTTTCCTGGAGTATATTCAATACTCGGATTATACTCTTGAATCATTCCGACCCAACGAGTCTGTGTGAGGTTGAGGTTTGGCTGAGTGAAGATGTACTTGAGACTCTTATGATCAGTGAAGATGTCCACTTTTATTCCCAATAAGAGATGTCTCCAAGTTAAAAGAGCATGGACAACTGCCGCCAACTCGAGGTCATGAGTGGGGTAGTTCTTTTCATTGGGCTTCAATTGGCGAGAGGTATAGGCCACAACTTTCTTCTCTTGCATCAAAACTGCACCGAGATCTTGAAGGGAAGCATCACAGAAGACCTCGAACGGTTTGGATTCATTAGGAGGAGTCAGAACTGGAGCAGTGACTAACTTCTCTTTCAGGGTGTTGAAAGCAATGTCACATTCAGGCGACTAGACATACTTCACATGCTTCTCGAGAAGGTTGGAAAGAGGCATGTGATCTTAGAGAAGTTCTCAACGAACCTTCGACAATAGCTTGCGAGCCCAAGGAAGCTGTGGAGTTGCTTCACATTCTGAGGCGGTTCCCAATTCACAATTGCAGACACCTTCTTAGGATTAACAGCTATGCCCTTGGCAGAGATGATATGCCCAAGGTAGAGAACCTCATCGAGCCAAAACTCGCACTTTGAAAACTTCGCATAGAACTGATGTTCTCTGAGTTTATCCAGCACCAATCTCAAATTCTTCGCATGATCCTCCTTGTTCTTGGAAAAGACCAAAATGTCATCGAGGTAGACCAAGACAAAGTCATTTGTGTAGGCGTTGAAGATGAAGTTCATCATGCGAGAGAATGTTGGAGGAGCGTTGACAAGGCCGAAAGACATGACAGTGTATTCATATGAACCATAGCTTGTTCTGAATGCTGTCTTGGGGATATCTTCTTCACGAATGCGAATCTGATGATAGCCCATACAGAGGTCAAGCTTGGAGAATACTTGAGCACCTTTGAGTTGTTCGAAAAGCTCATTGATGTTGGGAAGTGGGTACTTGTTCTTTATAGTCTTTTCGTTCAATGGACGGTAGTCGACACAAAGTCGGTTCGTTCCATCCTTCTTCTTGACGAAAAGAACACTACAACCCCATGGAGAAGAACTTGGTCAAATGAGACCCATACGCTATTGAATATCGAGTTGCTTCTTCAGCTCCTTCAACTCTTCAGTTCCAAGCTTGTAAGAAGTTTGCAAACAGGTTCCGTGCCAGGCTCAAGATCGATGATGAATTCAACCGGCCGGTTAGGAGGCATCCCTAGAAGCTCTTCTAGAAAGACGTCTTGATATTCACAAACGACTAGAATCTGAGAGATGGCATCCAGCTCGCCCTTCTCATTGAGAGAAAACAGTCGAATTGTATCATCACGAGCGGCAAAAATGATTACATCCTCAGACGAATGTGTCAATTGAATCTGCCTGGCAGCACAATCAAGGTGAGCCTTGTGCTTAGAAAGCCAGTCCATTCCGAGAATAAGATCAATATCCGAGTTACCAAGGACCACTAGAGAAGATAGGAACTTATAGTCCCCCAACGTGATAGAGACATCGGGAGCAACCAAACTAGAAGTCATAAGCTTTCCGGGAGAAACAGCTTGCATGACTTTGGGCAAAACCTCTGTGTCAACATTGTGCTTCGATGCAAAAGGGAATGACAAGAAGAATGGGATGCACCAGTACCAAAAAGAACTCTTGTAGGAATATCGTTAACAGGAAGGTTACCCATAATCACATCTGATGAGTCCTCTACCTGAGCTGCGTTCATCATGTTGACCTTTGCAAACTTGGGATTATGCTTGACCACTTCGGTGCAAGCAGATCTCACAGGAGGAGGAGGAATACGCCTCTGATTGAAGCATTTGTTGGCATAGTGACCCTTCTACAAACACTTGTTGCACGTGACCTCTGAGAGCGGACGGTGATATGGAGCACTTGATCTTGGAGCATGAGATGAAGTCTTGTTTTGAAAGCCTGGTTTGGGTGGGTGGGAAGATCCATTGCCACCTTTGCTCTTCTACTGTAAGGCTGACGAAACGGAGGAGGAGGAGGCAACCAATACTTTTGCTGCTTAGTTACCACTTGAGTTGAGGAAGAAGGAGTTGCATCCCTGACTCGCTTCTTGGAAGCATCGCACTTGAGTTGAGTAGCCTCTTGTTTCAGTGCCATATTGTAGAACTCGACGTACTTCTGCGGCTCAAAAAGCACAAGGGCTAGTTGGAGATCTTCTCTGAGGCCACCTCTAACTGATAAATCATGCTCTTCTCGTCAGGGATGTCTTGCTTAGCGAAACGAGCGAGCTTCTGGAACATGATGTTATACTGGTAAACAGACAAGCTGCCTTGCTTCAGATTGCGGAACTCCTCACGCTTGCTCTCAACAACAATCTGAGGAATGTGGTGAGCTTTCAAGTCTTGACGGAATTCATCCCAGGTAATCACACGACCTCCTCTGGAATCTTTGTATTGCTAATACCATTCTGCAGCTTGGTCTTTGTGTTGGAAGGAGGCAAACTTGACAAAGTCCTCAGGCCTGACGTTTCTGCACTCGAAATGCTTGCAGATATCCACGATCCAATCATCAGCGTCTGTTGCCTCGACACAGTTACTGAAGGTCTTTGGTTGGTTTGCGAGGAACTGGTTGAGTGTAGCAAACTGATTCTGATTGTTGCCATGGCCTTGATTTCCTTGGTTGCGCTCTTGCAACAGTTGCATAAGCATCTGCGTGTTGGCATTGGTAGAGGCCATCACAGCTTGCCATGCCTCCAGAGGTGGAGGTGGTGGTGGCGGATCAGGATTCTGGCGCGTTGGAGGAGCCATCCTGAAGAGGGTGACATCCGTTAGCATCTTGAAAGACATATATTCAAGCTAAATCAAATGGATCGAAATTGCAACATATAGTCTTAACATCCGAACAAAATGAACGAATGAATTCCAATTAAATGGTCATACTTCCATAAATTGAGAAGCCACTTAGATAGAGTTAGATGAATAAAACAACAAGGTACGGACAAGAACAAATACTTGGTTAGGATTACCCAATCACAAGCCAAATAGCGGAAGAAAAAAACTAGAGCTACATGAATTCCCACCTATGAAACTCCCGAAATTCTCCCGGTTATGCAATCAGGTATTGGGGATACAGGGGAAGCATAATATCTCACCCAAAGCTAGCAAATCCTACATCCAGTTGTATCCATCCTTTAACACATAACCTAGAAACCTTCGGAAATCATTTACCTCAACCTTTGAAAAGCATCCGTTATACGAGTTATGGCAATACTCCCGAACTCCCGCCCCAGTACTGGGTGGCGTCGAGGTTATCTCACCAACAACTGCATAAAAGAGATTTTTGATTTCGCCAAAACTCAGGTATTCCAGAACTGCAACGATAAAATTGTGACGACAACACCTCGGAGCTCAACTCCCCGGGACACTGCCACAACCCCTAAATATCAGGAGGCGCCAAGAACAATATTCTCGTCACAAATCCATCGGAATGATTCCAAGATACCCGCGTGATCCTAAAAAAAATTAGTGAAATTTGAGAAGAGAAGAGTCAAAACTCTACGTCAGGATGCCTCACCAGAGCGACGAAGGGACTGAGGAGTAAAAATAATTCTACTCTCCGATATATATATAATACTAAAAGACTCAAAACATTTTTCTAGACTCAACAACGCCAGCGATTCGATCAAGCAGGGGGGCTCCTAAGTCAGGGAAGGCTCTGATTACCAACTTGTAACACCCACGATGCGGCTATATCTCCCACGTGTCGAAGCACGACTTAGAGGCATAACCGCATTGTAAGCAATGTCGCAAGTGGGTTAATCTTCACACAACCCATGTACTGAATAAAGGAAAGGGATACATAGTTGGATTACACTCGCCATGTCACACAATGCATGAATATAACATTACATTCATCCAAATTCAATCACGGTCCGACTACGGAACCAAAATAAAGACAACCCCAAATGCATAATGTCCCCGATCGCCCCAACTGGGCTCCACTACTGATCGTCTGGAAAGGAAACGTAGCATCGTCCTGAGTCCTCATCGAACTCCCACTTGAGCTCAGTCGAATCTCCTGGAGCGGTATCATCGGTGCCTGCATCTGGTTTTGGAAGTAAACTGTGAGTCACGGTGACTCAGCAATCTCACACCCTCGCGATCAAGACTATTTGAGCTTATAGGTAGGGGAAAAGGTATGATGTGGAGCTGCAGCAAGCACTAGCATATATGGTGGCTAACATACGCAAATGAGAGCGAGAAGAGAAGGCAAAGGCATGACCGATAAACTATGATCAAGAAGTGATCCTAGAACAACCTACGTTCAAGCATAACACGAGACCGTGTTCTCTTCCCGGACTCCGCCGAAAAGAGACCATCACAGCCACACACTCTGTTGATTCATTTTAATTAAGTTAAATTTCAGGTTATCTACAACCGGACATTAACAAATTCCCATCTGCCCATAACCGCGGGCACGGCTTTCGAAAGTTCAAATCCCTGCAGGGGTGTCCCAACTTAGCCCATCACAAGCTCTCATGGTCAACGAATGATATTCCTTCTCCCAAGACAACCCGATCAGACTCGGAATCCCGGTTACAAGACATCTCGACAATGGTAAAACTAAACCAGCAAAGCCACCCGAATGTGCCGACAAATCCCGATAGGAGCTGCACATATCTCGTTCTCAAGGCACACTTAGATGAGATATCCTACGAGTAAAACCAACCCTCAAGTTGCCCCGAGGTGGCCCCGCAGTCTACTTGGTTTGGACCAACACTCAGAGGAGCACTAGCCCAGGGGGGTTTAAAATAAAGATGACCCTCGGGCTCCGGAAACCCAAGGGAAAAGAGGCTAGGTGGCAAATGGTAAAACCAATGTTGGGCATTGCTGCAGGAGTTTTATTCAAGGCGAACTGTCAAGGAGTTGCCATTATAACCGAACCGTGTAAGGAACACAAAATCAAGGAACATAACACCGGTACGACGGAAACTAAGGCGGCAAGAGTGGAACAAAACACCAGACATAAGGCCGAGCTTCCACCCTTTACCAAGTGTATAGATGCATTAAAAATAGACAAGATATAATAATGATATCCCAAAAATAAACATGTTCCAACAAGGAACAAACTCCAATCTTCACATGCAACTAACCACGCTATAAGAAGGGCTGAGCAAAGCGGTAACATAGCCAAACAACGGTTTGCTGGGACAAGGTGGGTTAGAAGTTTGACATTGAAATATGGGAGGATGATAAGCAAGTGGTAGGTATCGTAGCATAGGCATAGCAATAGAGCGAGCATCTAGCAAGCAAAGATAGAAGTGATTTCGAGGGTATGGTCATCTTCCCTGCAAAGTTCTCCAAGTTGACGTTAGCTTGATCCTCGAAAGTGTACTCAATGGGTTGCTCGATCACGTACTCGTCTCCCGGCTCTACCCAAATCAAGAACACAAGCAAAGGGAGACACAATCAACCACGTGTAATGCACAAGCAACATGATGCAAAACATGGCATGATATGCGGGATGTGATATGCGATGTATATGCATGTTTTGGAAAGGAAAGATTGAACCTGGTCTCAACTTGGAAAACCAAGAGTTCCACTGGAAAGATGAGTTGATCTCAGTCGAAATCGATATAAAGATCACCAGAATCGGATGCACGGTTTGCAAATGGCAAGCAAAACAAATATGGCACCGATCTGCGATTAACAGCATGAGGCCATATAAATGCATCAAGAACAACAAGCTACTGCACTCTAACATAGAAACAAAACACATGGCAGGGATCCACTCAAGAAGCTTGACAAAATATGAACACTGAGCTATGGCTAATTCACTCAATAGAAGGTTCAAACAAGCATGGCAAAAGTGCAAAATATATCAGGTTTCAGACTTAGTGAAAATAACATGCTACATTATCACATCAGGAAGCAATGTATAGAGCACGAAAACAACATGCTACATTATCACATCATGGCAAAGCAAGGCATGGAATGAAGCTACTCAAATCATACTACAAAAGTCCCTTGCTGACCATAAGCCAAAAGGGATCAGAAAATACAATAGCAACCATGTGAACATAGCAACTTTCGCTAATAGATTCAGACTTAATAGAAAAACTGGAACATGGCAAAACAGATTCACGTAGGCATGTTTACGAACTCGATGCACTCACCACAAGGCGTTGCATGACAAACTCAGCATACATCCAGCAAGTAGACATGGCATATAAGCTAAACATGGCAAGAACACACTCATAGCATGCACGGATCAACTACGACAACCTCGGCAAAATTGCTTAACATGTAAACAATCTGCCAGGAACATTTTATAGCAAAAGGAGAGCTTGATTGAGTCAAGCTAGGGTGCTCCCTAATTGCAAAAGGAGACATGGATGGATAGAGCACAACAATATCTACAAAACATCCTTACTGATCATGCTCAAAAGAGGCATGGATCACTCTGTAGCAACAAGAATACATGGCATAAAAATATTAACAGGGCAAAGACTTAGAAGATTTCTAAGTCCCTGAAATTAGCAACATTACGAGGGCTACTTTGCATGCTTTTGCTAGTCACCACAAAGATCACACAAATACATGGCATACACCCCTGTAAAGATGGCATGACATACTTCAAAACACATCTAGGGCTCAAGTTCATAGGATGCACACATTAAGCATGGCAAAAATGACAAATGTCCAATTACCGATAAGAACCTGAAACTAACATTGCATAGCATTCTTGCAACAACATTTAGGGCATCAAGATGAACGCAAATGAACATGGTGCAATGAGATGAAATGAAGTACTCGTCGAGATGAACAATTTGACATCCTACACGCCCAAAACAAAGCCATAGATGCAGAGTTATGATGTGTTGAAAAATGCTAAATATTACTGAAACGAGGCAAAAGTCAACCTCTCTCACACCCGGATCTAGGGTTTACTGTAGCGGTGCGCAGATCGAGGATCGCCGGAAATCGGTGCGAGGTCGCCGGAGATGAAGGAGGTGGCCGGAACAGGCATGTCCGGCCGGATCCGGGGCCGGGACGGCGCGGCGGTGAGGTAGGGGGCCCCGGGCGCGATGACCTCGGGCCGGGAGCGGCGAGCTGGCAGTGGAGGCGACGAGCTCTGGCCGGAGACGTGCGGCAGCGGAGGCAGCGGGGCCGACACCGGCGAGAGGATTTGGGCGGCGCGGCGAGGGCAGCGTCCCTTGGGCGAGTGGCGGCGGTGATCGGGCCTCGGGGGCCCGCCCTGGGCTCGGCGGGCCATGGCGTGGGAGCCGGCCGGTGTGCCACGTGGCGCGACGCCACTGGCATGGGGCAGCGGCGTGGTTTGTCCGGCGGGCAGCGGACATGTCCGGCCGCGCGGAGGTGAGGGGAGCTAGGGTTAGGGTGGTTTCATCCGGGATTTTTGGTGGAGGGACCTTTTTATAGGTAGAGGGAGCTAGATGATGGAAGGGGTTTAGCTGGGTTTTGGGCCACATTGGAGAGGTGTTGGGCTGCAACACACATGAGGCCTTTACGGTCCCTCGGTTAACCGTTGGAGTATCAAACGAAGTCCAAATGGCGCGAAACTTGACAGGCGGTCTACTAGTAGTAAACTAAGGCATCTTGGCAAGTCTCGGTCCAATCCAAAAATATTTAACACCCGCACACAAAAAGAGGTAGAAAGGGACACCGGAGGACATAGGAGCGCCGGAATGCAAATCGGACAACGGGGAAAATGCTCGGATGCATGAGACGAGCACATTTGGAAATGCGATGCACATGATGACATGATATGAGATGCATGACAAAGACAAAACAACACGAAGACAAAAACCTGACAACGAGGAAATATCATAACTTAGTGCTGGAAATGGCAAGAGTTGGAATACAAATATGGCAAGTTACATATGTGGTGTTACAGGCCAAGCCCTTCTGCTCGAGAGTCAAGTCCCAGTCCGACTTCTCTGCTTCCCAGCTGCACCTTCAGTCCGGCTTCAGCAACTCACTTCTCACCACGGTTCAGCACCTCTAGAAGTAAGCTATAGACTTTTCTCTTCTTTTAATTTATACTGGTTGATGTATATCCTAGTACATGAAATTGTGGGGGAGCTGAGATCGTAGAATAGTGCATCAGTACCCAGTATATAGTCTCCGCTTTTGTTTGTACATAGCTCACTACACAGTTCTCCTCGGCTAGAAAAAGCACAAGATTCATCAGCAGCATTGAACAAAATTCATCTTAAACTAGCATAGTAGTCAGTACATAGTATCTGCATTTTGTCTGTGCTGTTAAATTCTGTTTATAAATTCAGTTTATAGTGCTAAACTTGCACAGTACAGTCTTTGCCTTATGTTTATACCATTAGATTTTGTTTATAAATCCAGTTTGTACAGATAAACTTGCACATGCTCTGCCTTTTACTTATACTATTAATTTTTATAAATCCAGTTTATAGTGCTTACCTCTTTGTCACATTGGATTTGGCAGCAGTTGCTAATCTCTAGCTTTTACCTCTTGTTGTAGACCAGGAAATGAAAGATCACTCGAAAAACGGCCGCTTCCAGTCAGTTGGATCTGATCTTATACCCGCACACGAGAGCTACTGGAGCAGCAGCAAATTAACAAGGACACAAGCTGGAGTCCCAAGTTCTTCGGTGAGCTGGCTCCATCTCCTACCCCTAGCTCCCTCTTTTCTGCTCCTATAGCATGCTTTGTTGGAGTCATGGTCTGCTCCTAGACAAGCTGGACTCATGCTTTGTTATACACTAGCAGCAGTACCTCATGTACATGTAATCGGACTCCCAGGGTGTTGTTCTTGTAAATTCTTCCATGTCTTGCTCTTTTGCTGGTGCTACTACACATGTCAGATTGTTAGGTGTACTTGTTTCCATCTCAAATTACTTGTCTTCTTGAACATATGACTGATTCTTGGTGCATGTAGGATGTGCTCTGTGTGGACATCTATGCATTTGTTAAGATTTTTGTAGCACATGCTATGGCCTCAAAGATTGTTTATTTTATTTTCGTTCATACATGAGCACCGTTTTTATTGCCGTCAAGGGGTGAATTGATTTGATCATTAATATGTGGCTGGATGTGATATTTTGCACGCTCAAGGCGCTAAGGAGTTGGAGACGTGCCTGTACTTGTCGAGCATTTTATCTGTAGAGTGCTATATTGTGATTGATGTAATATTGTATGGTTATATTGTGATTGGTGGAATGTAATAAACTTGATTGGTATATTGATGATTTGGTTGTTATTTGAATATATTTAAAATGTGTTCTCTGATTGGTATATCATTGAGTTACAAGTTGTGAAAAATTAAAACCTGATGTTTGGGACCCGTGCCTAGAAGAATCTGACAATGTGCATCCATTTGACTACAATAATCTGAAAATTGAATGTAACCAAAAAAAGAGAACCCGAAAATAAAAAATATATAGAACGTGAAAAGGCTACACCTCAGAAAGCAAAAAAGGCCGAACCAATGGCCCAAGCCCATGTAGCTAGTAAAAAATAACAGGAAAAAATACATTAAAAAGGTCGAATTGTTGGGCTCGGCCCATGTAAAACGCTGAATCGGTCCGGGCTGATTCTCGTGCCACATCAGCTTGCCACGCTGGATGCCTACAAGGCCTGAGGAGGTTGCTAGTGACCAAAAATTTGGTCGAAGAACCAACGACCTTTTACATATCACAGAGAAGGTCACTAATTTTAGTTTACGACCGCCAACTTTTGACCTTCTGTTTTTGGTCACAAAAAGGTCGCAAATGAAAAACTATGACCTTTAAGCGGCCAATAGTGAGGGTCACAAGTTGACATATTTCTTGCAGTGTCTTAAGGAATCGTGCCAATAGAACGATTGGGATACCCACGCCCGTATTGATGAGAATCCCGTAATAAGGGGACACGATCTCTGCTTCGACGAGACGTGCTAGTAAAACCGCATCCTGAAACATGGAACGACATAATAAAAATGGTTTGAAATAATAACCGGGTAGGGCCGTGATATCACGTTACCAAGAAATGAGAGTTGTCAGCTGATTGGACTCGTGAAATATTGTACTCTCTCTGGTGGTGTGTGGTACTTGTTTTGCAGATCCGGACATGTTAGTCAAATTCGAAGACTATGTTGGAGTATTTGGAGGAGGAACCCGCCATGCAATGCCGAAGACAATCTGTGCACCGGACAACTCGTCATTGAAGCCTGGTTCAGGGGCTACCGAGGGAGTCCTCTACTAAGGGGTCCTCGGGCGTTTGGCTTGTTGGACATGGGCCGGACTAAGGGGCTACAAAGATACAAGACCGAAGACTCTCACCCGTGTCCGGATGGGACTCTCCTTGGCGTGGATGGCAAGCTTGGCATTTGGATATAAATATTCCTTCCTCTGTAACTGACTTTGTATAACCCTAGTCCCCTCCGGTGTCTATATAAACCAGAGGGCTTAGTCCACAGGGAAAATCATAATAAGATAGGCTAGACTTCTAGGGTTTTAGCCATTACGATCTCGTGGTAGATCAACTCTTGTAACCCCATACTCATCAATATTAATCTAGCAGGATGTAGGGTTTTACCTCCATCGAGAGGGCCCGAACCTGGGTAAACATTGTGTTCCATGTCTCCTGTTACCATTAATCTCAGACGCACAGTTCGGGACCCCCTACCCGAGATCCGCCGGTTTTGACACCGACATCCCCCTTGACGCGCAAACAGCCTATAGAATGGAGATCTGGGAGTAGGCCTAGTGTTCTACGTCGGCAGGGCCCGACCCCGCGCATACCTCAGCCGTCATTGGGCCTTCCGGATCACCAGGATAGACCAAGGAGTGAGGGGCTACGTGGTTAGTTAGGATCCAGAGTCGCGATGCTCAGGAGTTCCCCTTAATGTTCAAACAACCTTTGTACCTTGGCTCCGCTTGGGAGGACGCGCGATAAGCAGGTCCGAGGGACCTGGCAGGGTGACGTATGCTTGGGCGTGACCCGAGCACAGCCCCGTGCCTAGCCCCCTCGCGCGACTCTCCCGAGGGGAGGCGTTCTGATGAGGCAAGACGTTGAGCTCGTAGGCTCCGTGTGGTTGATGCGGCCGTGAGGCCGCCCTCAGTTGTTTATCACCAGCACGGAGCATATATAGCACTTCCGCACTTGCACGGGCATAGCTGCTCCTTGGCAGTGTCGACTGCCAGCGTGGAGCATGGTGCTTCCACTGGCACGTGGGAGGGGACTCCCTACTGTGGAGAGCCCCGGGGTGTGTACAGCCCCGCACTGACACGTGGCTTGCACGGGAAGGCTAGATGAGGTGTGTCTAGGCACTCGTGAGCTAGTGCGGGACTGACGAGGCCCTACCTCAATACTAGTTGCGCCTAGTCTTGGTTCTTAATGGCTGTGGTGTTCCCGTGAGATGGTTAGGCAACCTGCGCCTAATGAATTTCCTGAGGTTATCGCACAAGAAGGCCAAGCACCAACGACCCCAGGAGGTGACATGAATGGGGCCGGCCTGCCAGACAGAGCTCAGCGGTTGGATTTTTCCACGCTGCCGGGACGGGCCCGAGCACACACGCCGTGCCTAGCCTTCTTATACGAAGGATCCTGAAGAAAGACGATCGGCGCGTGGCTCCCATGGTGGGTGACGATCAAGTAGGTTATAACCATAGATAGATTATGCATGAAAAGCAAACTAACTTAGGTAAATGCAAGAACGATACACGCCACTGGGTTGAACCCGAGGGGCGCCCCTAGCAGAGTGAACTAAACATGCGAGTGGATACAAGCCACAGGGGCAGACCCACGTGACCTGGGAATGATGCAGCCCAGGGGGCGCTCCCAGTGAAATAAACTTGGAAAACGTCACCTGGTTTGGTTGTCGAAGGAGTGTTGGGGTAGCTGAAGACGTGCGCTGAAGAAGTCGCTCCTCACGAGTCATCGAGGCCCAGAGCCTCGGGAGGCTCAGGAGGCTCAGGTGGCCTCCTGAGGACTGTCTCCATCTCTGCCAGGACTGCGTGATGCCTGGCTTCTTGACCTGCCAGGATGCTCCGCAGGTTGCGCTGGAGGGCAGCTGCCATGCTCAGCAGGCCGAACGGCATGCAGACATAGCTGTGAGGTGGGCCCTCACAACGACCAACACACGAAGGCCAGAAGCGCTCCTGAGATGAGGCCCTGTTGAGCCCTAGGATGTCATCGTAGACGTGCAGCCCGCCATCCGCGCCTGGATGGGGAGCAGCGCCAGGTGGGCGGCGGTCGCCGTGCATGGCTCTTGCATCCTGCAGCTCGTGAGTGGCCTTGGTGATGAACTCCCGAGCACCAGGCGCTCCTCGCACGGTGTCCTACTGAGGGAAACGTGCCGCAATGCACGCCTCCACGTGGTGCCCGAGCTACTCCCTCGTGGTGTTGGCTAGGTCCAAGGCCCTCTAGAGGAGAGCTCCCGAGCCCTGCCCGAGGAGGGCATCGGGAGCGCCTCCCTATGCGAGGGAGGGAGGTGCCCCAGGCGCGGGCGCTGATCCTGAGGTGGCACCGCTGGAGGCACCGCTCCCCTGAGGCCCGGTGTGGGGTAGCTGCTTCTTCTTGTGGCTGACCTTAGGAGGGTACTGCACATACGCACTGCTAGGGTCTCCGACTGCTGCAGCTTGGAAGGCACGCTCGAGGGAGCACACCGCGTCTCTTTCTTCGTAGGGGACTGTGATTATTCCGCCTCTTCCCAGCATCTTGAGGACGTTGTAGCCATGGTGGGTGACTGCCATGAATTTGCCTAGTGCTGGGTACCCGAGGATGGCATTGTACGGCAGGTGGATGTGGGCGGCGTCAAAGTCGGCGAGCTCGGTGTGGTAGTTGTCGCACTGACCAAAGGTGACAGGGAGGCTAACTTGCCCTATCGGCGTGGTGGAGCCATCAGTCACTCCTGAGTTAGGCTTGGTGGTCTAGAGCTGATCGTGTGGCACTTGAAGGCTGTCGAACGTCTCAACGGACAGGACACTAAGCTCTACGCCATCGTCGATGAGGGTCTTGGTGACTTGGACATTGTTGATGAAGGGTGAACAGAGCATCGAGAGGACGCCGGCGGTTGCCGCACATTTGAGATGTTCCATCGAGCTAAAGGTGATGGCGTAGTTGGACCATCTGAGCGGGCGTGTGGCCTCGAGCTTGGGGAGGTCTGCATTCACCTCGCGAGAGAATTGCTTGAAGATGCACTGGGAAGCTGGGGCCTGAGCGCCACCCAAGATGCAGGCGATGGTGCGCGGCTCCTGGAAGTCCCCAGCCCCTTCGTCCTGCTGGTGGTCGTCGTTCCTCCTTGGTGGTGGTGGCAGCGGAGGGAGACCAGGATTGCCCTGAGGACAATCCTCGCGAGGCTTGTCCCTCCAGGCGCCCTCACGAGGCTGGTCTTGCCAGCGGTCCCCGCGAGGCTGATCGCGCCACTCCTGGAGGGGCCCGTGGTCGTCCCAACGTCCTCCACCTCGTCCACCTCCTCAGACATAACCCCGGTCGCTGCGCTAGGGGCGTCGACTGAAGCGTCCATCTCGAATGGCCCTGAGCTCTTGACAGTCGTTGGTGTTATGGTTGCACATGTTGTGGAAGGCGCGGAGCGTACAACTGCCCTTGGACGACTCGAGGAGGTCTTGGCCGCGCTTGGTGTATGGCTCTGCCATGAGTACGGCCACCCCTTTGCGCTCCACGTCCTTGACCTTGGCCTTCTTATCCTCTGGATCCACAGCAGGGAGCTCGAGGAGGGAGAGACGCCCCTCCTCAGCTCTTGCACACTTGGTTGCTATGTTGAACAGCTCCAAAGTCATGCACAACTCCTCATGGATGCGAGCTCCTCCTTCATCTTGATGTCGCGGACGCCATCGGAAAATGCTGAGATCATGGCCTCGTCCGTCACCTTGGGGATCTTTAGATGCACGCTATTGAAGCGCTAGATGTACTTTTGCAGGGTCTCTCCCGACTGTTGCTTGATGCGGCACAGGTCACCGCGGCCGGGGAGCGGTCGCGAGTGCCCTGGAAGTTGGTGACGAAGCTCTCGTGCATCTCATCCCAGGAGGAGATCGAGCCCGGGGGCAGGTTTAGGAGCCATGAGCGGGCATCGTCTTTGAGAGCCATGGGGAACCAGTTCACCCTGACCATTTCGTCGCCGTTGGCCGCCTCGATGCTCAGATCGTAGAGCTATAAGAACTCCACAGGGTCGGGGGTGCCGTCGTAGCGATGAGGCAGATCCGACTTGAACTTGCCCGGCCAGACGACGCTACACAGCTCAGGAGTGAAGGCGCAGCTGCCCGTCGTGGCCACCGGGGCCCGTTGTGGAGGCGGAGCTTGATCTTGGTGTCCCTGCGCCGCCACGGCAAGTGGCGCATGGCCCTACCATGGCAAGCGATCCTAACGTGGCGGTGCTGGGAGCGGTGGAGCATTTTCTTGCGGACGGGGAACCTCTTGGCAGCTTCTTTCTTCATGCGCGGGCACACGGCACGGTGGATCACGCCGTGGGACCGCACATCTTGGAGAGAGGACGACGTCTCAACGTGGAGGGGGCGGAGGCGCTCCATGAGCCGCGCGTCTCGGCGCGAGGGTGCCGTCTTGATGCAGAGGGGCAGAGGCGATCCGTGAGCCACATCACCTGCATCCGGGGGCGGGCGAGGCAGCGAGAGGGATGGTGCAGGATAGCCCCCCACGGTGCTGACAAGCTCGGTTATGTGGTCCAACCAGTCCTCATAGTGGTCGTCGACCGGGAGGTAACGTAGGAGCTCGCATGCCATGAGCAGCGCGGCCTGTGCGTCCGTGGGTGCGCGGCGAGCGTGAGACGATGAGCCGGCCGGAGTCAGCGACAGGGTGGCGGTGCGGCCGTCTCGCCGCATGAAGGGGTGCAATTAGGAGGCTTGCTGCTCGTTTGCCGCCGGGCCGGTAGCGGCGTTGGCGGCGGGTGACGGAGAATGACGGGGAGGACCACCGACAGGGGCTATCTGAGCGACACGGGTGGCGAGGCCGGCCCGACGCTCAGCGCGGGCCCGGCGAGCGTCGGCCATGAACTTGGTGGAGTGGCGAAGCGAGGATTGACAAAGGGGAAAGCTTCAGCGCACCCCCTACCTAGCGCGCCAAATGTCGTATTTCGGGTTCCGGCAAAACCCTTGAGGTTCAAACACTTGAGTGTGCACGAAGATCTCTCCCCCCTCTAGTCCGCACACGTCATGATCTCACAGCCTAGCTCGATGAACCCAAAGAACAAGAGACACAAGAGTTATACTAGTTCGGGCCACGATGTAGTGTAATACCCTACTCCAGTGTGGTGTGGTGGATTGCCTCTTGGGCTGACGATGAATAGTTACAAGGGAAGAACAGCCTCCTGAGGAGAGGTGTTCTTGTGCTTGGTGAACTTGTGTGGTTGAGGATGATCTGGATGATCTCCCTCGTTATGGTGGTGGCTAGTCCTATTTATAGAGGCCCTGGTCCTCTTCCCAAATATTAAGCGGGAAGGTATCCCACAATGGCCAAATTCGAAGGGAGACAACTAGTACAAGTTATCCTGACTAAAGGTGGTCGTTGCCTGCCAAAGGCTCTGGTGGTGACGCCATCTTGGGCTCCACGGTGACCTCCGTCATGCCGTCCTATTGCTCTTGTTCTTGTTGCACCGATATGGAAACCTTTGCCTGATGCCTTCGGACTCCTCGCCTACACTTGCCTCTTTAGCCCCAAAGAGGAAACGAGGACACTGTGCGCTGGCGCCCGCCTGGCCTTGGTCATCATGGCTTGCGTCATAGAAACCTTGCGAGGTGTCCCTTGCCTTGATCTCTTCGCCCCTCGCGAGCCAGCCTGGTGAAGCTGCCCCCGAGGAGGTCTTGTGTCATCTGCCTCGCAAGGCTTGGCCACTCACGAGGGTCTTGAGTGTTTGCTGGTGAAGATGGGCCGTATAGGGCCGCTGGTGGAGCCACACCGCGGGCCGCAGGCAAGCCAGTATGGGGACCCCCATTCCTAGAACGCCGACAATGGGCTGCGAAGATACAAGATTGAAGACTTTCTCCCGTGTCCAGGTGTGACTCTCCTTTGCGTGGATGGCAAGCTTTGCGTTCGGATATGAAGATTCCTTTCTCTGTAAACCGACTTTGTATAACCCTAGTCCCCTCCAGTGTCTATATAAACCGGAGGGTTTAGTCCGCAGAGGCAATCATAATCATACAGGCTAGACATCTAGGGTTTAGCCATTACGATCTCCTTGTAGATCAACTCTTGTAACCCCTATACTCATCAAAGTCAATCAAGCAGGACGTCAGATTTTACCTCCATCAAGAGATCCCGAACCTGGGTAAACATTGTGTCCCCTGCCTCTTGTTACCCTCGATCCTTAGACTCACAGTTTGGGACCCCCTACCCGAGATCTGACAGTTTTGACACCGACAACCCCCCCCCCCCGAGCCGAGCTTTTTCTACGGCGATCCCCATGCCACCGCCCAACACCGCGCCCCCATCGCCGGCGACCACCGCCCCACCCTGAACCCTAAGATAGACAGTGGGGTACCTCTCCGATGAGCCCCCCTCCCCGCTACGGCTGGTTCTTCCTTAACTACGGGGAGGCCGCCCACCCCCAGAAAATCAACTAACCCCAAAGTTGATTCAGTCGACTGAAGTGTAGCTAAATCGGAGCAGAGCAGCAGCACATGCGAGGGGGAGCAGAGCAGCAGCGCGAGCGAGCGAGAACCGGAGCAACAGCAGTGCTAGCGAACGAGCGAGAGCCCGAGCAGCAGCAGGAACAGATCTGGCTGGTATGGACACCGCTCAAGGTAGCTGGCCATGGGGGTGCGGGATGGAGCACCGGGAGGTCGAGTTCAGGAGAAGGTGTGATGCGATGAGTCTACAACCTCTTTGGTGGCGCCGAGTAGGCCTCGGCTTTGTCCGAGGAGTTAGTGAGGATGCTACGCTTTCGGTGGAGCAGGTTAAGAAGGCGTTGTGGGGATGGAGCGGCCGCGATAGACGAGGCGATCGTTGGAGCAGCTCGTTGGAGGTGGAGGTTGGGGTGGCTGAACCGGCGGGACGAGGAGATCGACGATGGATCCTCATCTGGGGAAGTGGACGAGGGACATCGAGCTATTGCGATGGACGACGTCATCAGGGAAGAGGCTCTGACTGGGCAGCGGTGAGGTAGCGGACGGAGGAGGGTGGGGTTTCACGGCAGGAGCAGAGAGGTTATGGCGGCCTGGGATTTCGAATGGCGAAAAGGAGGCGATGGGAGGAGGGGAACCTTGACTTAGGGTCGCGCTTGTCGAAAATGTAGGGTGTGTTACAAAAGTACCCCCACTAATTTGAACTAGCGACTGTTTTGGCAGAGTGTGAGAAGGGGCATTTGGCATGTCGGTATTTGGCAGCTGGAGAGAGTTTTTGCACGCGTTGTAATTTCGGGATAGCAAGGCACGGGTTGTGAAAGGTGCGAGTTTTGGGAGCACGATATCTGAATTTTCGGGATATAACAAGGTGCGGGTTGAATTTTAGGGATAAGCTTAACGTGTAATATTGCACTTGTATGTACCAAATCAATTCGTAGTTCCCTCACTAAAAAAGACGAAAAAATAAGACTATTCACACCAAACAAAGAGAGAGTCTTCTCCTATTTTACTATACAAATGCTATTCAAAGCTATGAATCCATGTTATGTCCAATTAATTTTTTTCGCTGGCTGTATAATGCATGTAACCAACTCATACCAACATTTTTGTGCATTCCAAATGTTTATACTACCGCAGCAATTCGAACTAAATTTGAATTCATTTCTCTATTTGAATAAGAATCTACAATCATGATTGTTCCCAACTTCAACCATCATTCGTGTACTACCTTAACCACACACCACATCATTACTATATGTAGAGATAGATATGAACTATGTGTACTATATGAACTCGAATTCAACTTTTTGAATACATTTGATGTACTAACTAGATATTCATAATCTCAACCATGTTCCATATGTACACCGTGTTTATCACACAAAGTATAGTGCCCCGCCCGCTACATTATGAGAAGTATTTAGCCCTGAGCTGCAAAAGCCACACACTATCCCAAATTATAATAAATGTTCTACATTATGATATCTTCTTCAAATATCCAAATCCACTTATTTATAATCAATTATGATCTTTGTTCATCTTTTACACCTTCACGGTCCTCTTCTCTTTGTAGCTATCTAGCGCTAACTTTCTATCATGCATGCACACGCCCGCCCCACTGTCACCCTCCCTCAGCGTCCCCTCCATTGAGCACATTCGTTATTTCTCTTTAGGTCGTTCACCCACGGTATGTGTAGGCCCCCCGACTCCTTCTTTCCGGCACACACCAGTCGATATACCTCTCAAGCCAAGTGTGCCTACCACAAACACACACTTCCCCTCTTCTCTTCTCACTGTCCATGCCCCGCTGTGTCCAATACGGTTCCACAGAGGTGCACACCCCCGCTCCTCTTTTCATCAATCTCATACTCGCACACTCCTCCCCCTCGACATAGTAGGCCTCTCGATCGCACCACCTCCTAGCCGCACCCCTCTCCTCCTGTCCGTCTCTCCGGGCCTTATTTGCTTCTAACACATGCATGCATGCATACGTACTGATCTACATACATATAGCTAGGTCGACTATAATTCCTTTTCCCCACGCACCGATAGACTTACCTCACTAGTTATGTCTCTCCATTTCTCGGGCACACGATGGTTGATCTTCTTATGTAGTTACATCTGCTTACCACAACCATATCATCCCCTCATCATCCTTGCATACCTCCCAACCCGTCTATCACACGCACGTGCATAGACAGGCAGAGATCCCTGGCCCTCTCTTATTGATATTACACTCGTACCCTTCGTTTGTCTAGCAGGCCTCTCCCACCATTTGTGAGAAGCAACTCCACCACCAACCCTCCGCACTCTACCTTTATTTTTCTCCCAACCTTATTCCTTTGCTACACATATGCATGGATGCCGATCGATCTCCCTCAATACATAGCCAGGTCTTTCTCCTTCTCCACACATATACTAGTCGATCTACCTCTCTACAGTTAGGTCTCTGCCCCCTCCACCCCCCACACACACCGATAGTGGAACGTTGTAGGTAGGTATCCATGCCATAGAGAAAAACTACACCTCTGCCCTCTCAAATTCTAGTAGGCCAGCCGCCCTGTATCTTTGACGTGAGCAAACACAAATTGATGGCACTCTTTATCAATCGCGTAACCACACACTTCCTCCATGTTTTAAATTCTATGGATATCTCATGCCGATGACCCTCCACCCTCTTCTCGTGGATTGCTCCCTCTATATATGATATATCCATGACTCTGTTTCACACACAGTGCATATGTTACGTTTTTTTTGTTTGAGATATCATCGACACATTGCCTCTGTTTCACACAAACCATCTCTCTCACACCCACCCACGTACGTACCTGCACCTAAAGAAGAGGTGCACGCACGACACACATACACATGTCTCATTCCCGGCCACACCCGTGCGGGTAAACGGTGGAGTTCATTTCTATACAAAAAGGCAGCCCATGTGATAATTTGACGCGTGTAGTGGTTGTTTACTCGAAGGAGGGTCCTGTACCATGCGTAGACAGAACAAAGTTCAACTTGACGCGTTAGTATTAAATAAAGTTATATTCCTCAATGGCACGTACAGAATATAAAATGATTGTCGTCGGGAAAAAAGAAAAATCCGCTCCAGTATATACAATGGAGCCTGCCTGCCGGGGTTTGTCTCTCCTCACACCATCTCACACAAGGCGGCAGTGGCCTCTCTCTCTCTTGGTTGATCACTGATCCGGCCGCATCCCGTCCGCCGACGGAAAGGGAGGATGTGCATCGTTTCTCCATTCGATGGTGTTGAGGTAGCATGTCCCGATCTGCGGTACCCGCCATTCTCTCTGGCCAAGCTCCGGAGCGGTAGGGCCTTCGCCACTTGCTCGCTGCCGCAGTATGGGTAGATCCCGGCCGCCGACGCCCTCCTAGTTGAAGGAAATATGCCTTAGAGGGAATAATAAAGTTGTTATTTATATTTTATTATATCATGATAAATGTTTACTATTCATGCTAGAATTGCATTTCCTTATATCCCTAGTATGCCACTACTTGACTAGCTCGTTAATCAAAGATGGTTAAATTTCCTAGCCATAGACATGTGTTGTCATTTGATGAACGGGATCACATCATTAGAGAATGATGTGATGGACTAGACCCATCTGTTAGCTTAGCACTATGATCATTTAGTTTATTGCTATTGCTTTCTTCATGACTTATACATGTTCCTATGACTATGAGATTATGCAACTTCTGAATACCGGAGGAACACCTTGTGTGCTATCAAACATCACAACATAACTGGGTGATTATAGATATGCTCTACAGGTGTCTCCAATGGTGTTTGTTGAGTTGACATAGATCGACATTAGGATTTATCACTCCGTGTATCGGAGAGGTATCTCTGGGCCCTCTCGGTAATGCACATCACTATGAGCCTTGCAAGCAATGTGACTAATCAGTTAGTCATGGGATGATGCATTACGAAACGAGTAAAGAGACTTGGCGGTGACGATATTGAACTAGCTATGATGATACCAAAGATCAAATCTCGGGCAAGTAACATACCGATGACAAAGGGAACAACGTATGTTGTTATGCTGTTTGATCGATAAAGATCTTCGTAGAATATGTAGGAGCCAATATGAGCATGTAGGTTCCGCTATTGGTTATTGACCAGAGATGAGTCTCGGTCATGTCTACATAGTTCTCGAACCCGTAGGGTCCACACGCTTAACGTTCGATGACGATATGTATTGTGAGTTATGTGATTTGATGCACCGAAGGTTGTTCGGAGTCCCGTATGTGATCATGGGCATGACGAGGAGTCTCGAAATGGTCGAGACATAAAGATTGATATATTTGACCATGTTATTCGGACACCGAAAGTATTCTGGATAGTTTCGGATAAAACCGGAGTGTCGGAGGGTTACGGTAACCCCCCCCCCCCCCCGGGAAGTTATGGGCCTTAGTGGGCCTTAGGGAAGACAGAGGGCCACACCCAGCAGGTGGTGTGCCCCCCCAAGGGTAGTCCGAATAGGACAAGGGGGGGTCGCGGCCCCTCTTTCCCTCTCCCTCTCCCTCTCCCTCCTTCTTCTCCTAGTTGGACTAGGAAAGGGGGGAACCTACTCCTACTAGGAGTAGGATTCCCCCCCTTGGGCACTCCCCTTGTGGCCGTCCGGCCCCCTCCTCCCCTCCTTTATATATGAGGGAGGGGGCACCCCATAGGCACACAAGTTGATCTTTAGCCGTGTGCGGTGCCCCCTCCAAAGTTTTCCACCTCGGTCATATTGTCGTAGTGCTTAGGCGAAGCCCTGCGTCGGTAACTTCATCATCACCGTCAACACGCCGTCATGCTGACACAACTCACCGTCAGCCTCAGCTGGATCAAGAGTATGAGGGACGTCACCAAGCTGAACGTGTGCAGATCACGGAGGTGCCGTGCATTCGGTACTTGATTGGTTGGATTGCGAAAACGTTCGAATACATCAACCGCGTTACTAAACGCTTCCGCTTTCGGTCTACGGGGGTACGTAGACACACTCTCCCGTCTTGTTGCTATTCATCTCGTAGATAGATCTTGCGTGATAGTAGGAAAATTATTGAAGTACTGCGTTCCCCAATAGTGGTATCCGAGCCAGGTCTATGCGTAGATGTTATATGCACGAGTAGAACACAAAGAGTTGTGGTGATAATTTTCATACTGCTTACCAGCGTGTCATACTTTGATTCAGTGGTATTGTTGGATGTAGCGGCCCAGACTGACATTACATGACCGCGTTCATGAGACTGGTTCTACCGACGTGCTTCACACATAGGTCGCTAGTGGGTGTCTATTTCTCCAGCTTTAGTTGAATCGAGTGTGACTACGCCCGGTCCTTGTTGAAGGTTAAAACAACACACTTGACGAAAAATCATTGTGGTTTTTGATGCGTAGGTAAGAACGATTCTTGCTAAGACCGTAGCAGCCACATAAAACTTGCAACAACAAAGTAGAGGACGTCTAACTTGTTTTTGCAGGGCATGCTGTGATGTGATATGGTCAAGACATGATTATATAAAGTTTTGTATGAGAAGATCATGTTTTGTAACAGTCATCGGCAACTATCTGGATCCATATGGTTGTCGCTTTATTGTATGAAATGCAATTGCCATGTAATTGCTTTACTTTATCACTAAGCGGTAGCGATAGTTGTACAAGCAATAGTTGCCGAGACGACAACGATGCTACGATGGAGATGAAGGTGTCAAGCCGGTGACGATGGTGATCACGATGGTGCTTCGGAGATGGAGATCAAAGGAACAAGATGATGATGGCCATATCATATCACTTATATTGATTGCATGTGATGTTTATCTTTTATGCATCTTATTTTTCTTAGTACGATGGTAGCATTATAAGATGATTTCTCACTAAATTTCAAGGTATAAGTGTTCTCCCTGAGTATGTACCATTGATACAGTTCGTCGTGCCGAGACACCATGTGATGATCGGGTGTGAAGCTCTACGTTCACATACAACGGGTGCAAGCCAGTTTCGCACAAGCAGAATACTCAGGTTAAACTTGACGAGCCCAGCATATGCAGATATGGCCTCAAAACACTGAGACCGAAAGGTCGAGCGGGAGTCATATAGTAGATATGATCAACATAGTGATGTTCACCATTGAAAACTTCTCCATCTCACGTGATGATCGGACATGGTTTAGTTGATATGGATTGCGTGATCATTTAGATGACTAGAGGGATGTCTACCTAAGTGGGAGTTCTTAACTAATATGATTAATTGAACTTTAATTTATCACGAACTTAGTACCTGATAGTATTTTGCATGTCTATGTTGTTGTAGATAAATGGCCCGTGCTACTGTTCCTTTGAATTTTAATGCGTTCCTAGTGAAAGCTAAGTTGAAAGATGATGGTAGCAACTACATGGACTGGGTCCGTAACTTGAGGATTATCCTCATTGCTGCACAGAAGAATTACGTCCTGGAAGCACCGCTAGGTGCACATCCCGCTGTAGGAGCAACACCAAATGTTATGAATGTCTAGCAGAGCAAAGCTGATGACTACTCGATAGTTCAGTGTGCCACGCTTTACGGCTTAGAATCGGGACTTCAACGACATTTTGAACATCATGGAGCATATGAGATGTTCTAGGAGTTGAAGTTAATATTTCAAGAAAATGCCCGAATTGAGAGATATGAAGTCTCCAATAAGTTCTACTGCTACAAAATGGAGGAGAATAGTTCTGTCAGTGAACATATACTCAGAATGTCTGGGTACCACAACAAATTGACTCAACTAGGAGTTAATCTTCGTAATGATATTGTCATTGACAGAGTTCTTCAATCACTGCCACCATGCTACAAAATCTTCATGATGAACTATAATATGCAAGGGATGGGTAAGACAATTCTCGAGCTCTTCACAATGCTAAAAGTTGCGGAGGTAGAAATCAAGAAGGAGCATAAAGTGTTAATGGTCAACAAGACCACTAGTTTGAAGAAGAAGGGCAAAGGGAAGAAGGGGAACTTCAAGAAGAACGGCAAACAAGTTGCTGCTCAAGTGAAGAAGCCCAAGTCTGGACCTAAACCTGAGACTGAGTGCTTCTACTACAAAGGGACTGGTCACTGGAAGTGGAGCAGCCCCAAGTATTTGGCGGATAAGAAGGATGGCAAAGTAAAAGGTATATTTGATATACATGTTATTGATGTGTACCTTAGTAATGCTCGCAGTAGCGCCTGGGTATTTGATACTGATTCTGTTGCTCATATTTGCAACTCGAAACAAGTGCTACGGATTAAGCGAAGATTGGCTAAGGACGAGGTGACGATGCGCGTGGGAAATGGTTTGAAAGTCGATGTGATCGCAGTAGGCACACTACCTCTACATCTACCTTCGGGATTAGTATTAGACCTGAATAATTGTCATTATATCTGTATCTTGTTTGATGCGAAACGGTTATTCATTAAATTCAGAGAATAATGGTTGTTCTATATATATGAGTAATATCTTTTATGGTCATGCACCCTTGATGAGTGGTCTATTTTTATTGAATCTCAATAGTAGTGATACGCATATTCATAGTATTAAAGCCAAAATATATAAGTTTAATAATGATAGTGCAACTTATTTGTGGCACTACCGTTTAGGTCATATTGGTGTAAAGCACATGAAGAAACTCCATGTTGATTGGCTTTTGGAATCACTTGATTATGAATCACTTGAAGCTTGCGAACCATGCCTCATGGGCAAGATGACTAGGACTCTCCGGAACAATGGAATTAGCAACAGACTTATTGGAAATAATACATATTGATGTAAGCGGTCTGATGAGTGTTGATGCTTGTGGCAGGTATCGTTATTTTCTGACCTTCATAGATGATTTGAGCAGATATGGGTATATCTACTTGATGAAACATAAGTCTGAAACATTTGAAAAGTTCAAAGAATTTTAGAGTGAAGTGGAAAATCATCGTAAAAAGAAAATTAAGTTTCTACGATCTGATCGTGGAGGTTAATATTTGAGTTAGGAGTTTGGTCTTCATTTGAAACAATGAGGAATAGTTTCGCAACTCACGCCACCTAGAACAACACAGCGTAATGGGTGTCTAAACGTCGTAACCGCACTTTATTAGATATGGTGCGATCTATGATGTCTCTTACTGATTTACCGCTATCGTTTTGGGGTTATGCTTTAGAGATGGTTGCATTCACATTAAATAGGGCACCATCGAAATCCATTGAGACGACACCATATGAACTGTGGTTTGGCAAGAAACCCAAGTTGTCATTTCTTAAAGTTTGGGGCTGCTATGCTTATGTGAAAAAACTTCAACCTGATAAGCTCGAACCCAAATCGGAGAAATGTGTCATCATAGGATACCCAAAAGAGACTGTTGGTTACACCTTCGATCACAGATCCGAAGGCAAGATATTTGTTGCTAAGAATGGATCCTTTCTAGAGAAGGAGTATGTCTCGAAAGAAGTGAGTGGGAGGAAAGTAGAACATGATGAGGTAAACTATACCTTCTCCCTTATTGGAAAGTAGTTCATCACAGAAATTAGTTCCAGTGATTCCTACACCAATTAGTGAGGAAGCTAATGATGATGATAATGAAACTTCTGATCAAGTTACTACCGAACCTCGTAGGTCAACCAGAGTAAAATCCGCACCAGAGTGGTACGGTAATCCTGTTCTGGAGGTCATGTTACTTGACCATGGCAAACCTACGAACTATGAGGAAGCGATGATGAGCCCAGATTCCACAAAATGACTTGAGGCCAGGAAATCTGAGATGGGATCCATGTATGAGAACAAAGTGTGGACTTTGGATGACTTGCAAGATGATCGGCAAGCCATAGAGAATAAATGGATCTTCAAGAAGAAGATTGACGGTGACGGTAATGTTACTGTCTACAAAGCTCGACTTGTTGCGAAAGGTTTTCGACAAGTTCAAGGAGTTGACTATGATGAGACCTTCTCACCCATGGAGATGCTTAAGTCCGTCAGAATCATGTTAGCAATTGCCGCATTTTATGATTATGAAATTTGGCAAATGGATGTCAAAACTGCATTCCTTAATGGATATCTTAAAGAAGAGTTGTATATGATGCAACCAGAAGGTTTTGTCGATCCAAAAGGTGCTAACAAAGTGTGCAAGCTCCGGCCATCCATTTATGGACTAGTGCAAGCATCTTAGAGTTGGAATATACGCTTTGATAGTGAGATCAAAGCATATGGTTTTATACAGACTTTTGGAGAAGCCACTATTTACAAGAAAGTGAGTGGGAGCTCTGTAGCATTTCTGATATTATATGTGGATGACATATTGTTGATCGGAAATGATACTAAATTTCTGAATAGCATAAAAGGATACTTGAATAAGAATTTTTCAACGAAAGACCTCGATGAAGCTGCTTATATATAGGGCATCAAGATCTATGGAGATAAATCAAGACACTTAATTGGACTTTCACAAAGGACATTGTGATGGCCTGGCTTATTAGGGATGATAGACTACTCATATAAATAACGGATTCCTTCTTTTCCGGGAGCAAATTCGGACAGAACTCCAAATTAAGCGTGCTCTGCTTGGAATAGTGTCAGGATGGGTGATTGACCGGGAAGTTGCTCCCGGGTGCGCATGAGTGAGGACAAAGTGCGCAAAAAAGAATAGTATTGATCTTTGGGGCCAGTCTAGATCCCTCCAGGAGTAACGACCACTGGCAGGTGTGTCCAGGGCATTGCAAGTTGGTATCAGAGCCGACCCTCACGGTTACACGGATGGTTGCGGACAGGTGCGTGGTCATATTGTTCATGACGTTTGTAACCCGTCGTGGCACACGGCATGGCACATGTACTGGACTGGAAGCACAGACGTATGTGCCAAGAGGGAACGTTCCTGTGGCCCGACGAGGACGTCGGTTCCTCTGAGTGGGGGTGTATGTGATGGCCTGGCTTATTAGGGATGATAGACTACTCATATAAATAAGGAATTCCTTCTTTTCCGGGACCCCATTCGGACAGAACTCCAAAGTTAAGCATGCTCATCTTGGAATAGTGTCAGGATGGGTGACCGGCCGGGAAGTTGCTCCCGGGTGCGCATGAGTGAGGACAAAGTGCGCAGAAAAGACTAGTATTGATCTTTGGGGCCAGTCTAGATCCCACCAGGAGTAACGACCACCAGCGGGTGTGTCGGGGGCGTTACAGACATACCTTGATAAGGTTCTGAAGAAGTTCAAAATGGATCAAGCAAAGAAAGGGTTCTTGCCTGTGTTACAAGGTGTGAAGTTGAGTTAGACTCAATGTCCGACCACTACAGAAGATAGAGAGAAAATGAAAGTCATTCCCTAGGCCTCAGCCATAGGTTTTATCATGTATGCAATGCTGTGTACCAGACCTGATGTGTCCTATTAGTTTAGCAGGGAGGTACCAAAGTAATCCAGGAGTGGATCACTAGACAGCGGTCAAGAACATCCTGAAATACCTGAAAAGGACTCAGGATATGTTTCTCGTTTATGGAGGTGACAAGAGCTCATCGTAAATGGTTACGTCGATGCAAGCTTTGACACTGATCCGGATGACTCTAAGTCACAAAATGGATACGTGTTTTTATTGAATGGTGGAGCTGTCAGTTGGTGCAGTTCTAAGCAGAGCGTCGTGGCGGGATCTATGTGTGAAGCGGAATACATAGCTGCTTCGGAAGCAGCAAATGAATGAGTCTGGATGAAGGAGTTCATATCCGATCTAGGTGTAATACCTAGTGCATCTGGTCTAATGAAAATCTTTTGTGACAATACTGGTGCAATTGCCTTGGCAAACGGATCCATATTTCACAAGAGAACCAAGCACATCAAGAGACGCTTCAATTCCATCCGCGATCAAGTCAAGGAGGGAGACATAGAGATTTGCAAGATACAAATGGATCTAAATGTTGCAGACCCGTTGACTAAGCCTCTCTCAAGAGCAAAACATGATTAGCACCAAGACTCCATGGGTGTTAGAATCATTACTGTGTAATCTAGATTATTGACTCTAGTGCAAGTGGGAGACTGAAGGAAATATGCCCTAGAGGCAATAATAAAGTTGTTATTTATATTTCCTTATATCGTCATAAATGTTTATTATTCATGCTAGAATTGTATTAACCGGAAACTTAGTACATGTGTGAATGCATAGACAAACAAAGTGTCCCTAGTATGCCTCTACTTGACTAGCTCGTTAATCAAAGATGGTTAAATTTCCTAGCCATAGACATGTGTTTTCATTTAATGAATGGGATCACATCATTAGAGAATGATGTGATGGACTAGACCCATCCATTAGCTTAGCACTATGATCGTTTAGTTTATTGCTATTGCTTTCTTCATGACTTATACATGTTCCTATGACTATAAGATTATGCAACTCCCAAATACCGGAGGAACACCTTGTGTGCTATCAAACGTCACAGCGTAACTGGGTGATTATAAAGATGCTCTACAGGTGTCTCCAATGGTGTTTGTTAGGTTGACATAGATCAAGATTAGGATTTGTCACTCCATGTATCGGAGAGGTATCTCTGGCCCTCTCGGTAATGCACATCACTATGAGCCTTGCAAGCAATGTGACTAATGAGTTACTCATGGGATGATGCATTACGGAACGAGTAAAGAGACTTTCCGGTGATGAGATTGAACTAGGTATGATGATAGCTACGATTGAGTCTTAGGCAAGTAACATACCGATGACAAAGGGAACAACGTATGTTGTTATGCCGTTTGACCGATAAAGGTCTTCGTAGAATATGTAGGAACCAATATGAGCATCCAGGTTCGGCTATTGGTTATTGACAGGAGATGAGTCTCTGTCATGTCTACATAGTTCTCGAACCCGTAGGGTCCGCACGCTTAATGTTTGATGACGATATGTATTGTGAGTTATGTGATTTGATGTACCGAAGGTTGTTCGGAGTCCCAGATGTGATCGTGGACATGACGAAGAGTCTCGAAATGGTCGATAAATAAAGATTGATTTATTGGACCATGTTATTCGGACACCGGAAGTGTTCCAGATAGTTTCAGATAAAACCGGAGTGCCGGACCTTAACGGGAACCCCCCAGGGAAGTTATGGGCCTGAGGGGAGAGAGAGGGCCGTAGCCAGGAGGTGGAGCACCCCCCAAGGGGAGTCCGAATAGGACAAGGGGAGGGGGACGCGGCCCCTCTTTCCCTCTCCCTCTGCCACTCCTTCCTTCTTCTCCTAGTTGGACTAGGAAAGGGGGGAACCTACTCCTACTAGGAGTAGGATTCCCCCCCCCCTTGGGTGCACCCCTTGTGGTAGGCCGTCCCCCTCCTCCCCTCCTTTATATACGGGGGAGGGGGCACCCCATAGACACACAAGTTGATCTTTAGCCGTGTGCGGTGCCCCCTTCCACAGTTTTCCACCTTGGTCATATTGTCGTAGTGCTTAGGCGAAGCCCTGCGTAGGTAACTTCATCATTACCATCAACATGCCATCATGCTGACGCAACTCACCCTCGGCCTCAGCTGGATCAAGAGTACGAGGACGTCACCGAGCTGAACGTGTGCAGATCGCGGAGGTGTCGTGCGTTCGGTACTTGATCGCTTAGATTGCGAAGACGTTCAACTACATCAACCGTGTTACTAAATGCTTCCGCTTTCGGTCTACAAGGGTACATGGACACACTCTCCCCTCTCGTTGCTATGCATCTCCTAGATAGATCTTGCGTGATCGTAGGGAAAAAATTAAGTACTGCGTTCCCCAACACTAGTTACATCCCGACGACACTCAGGTACAACTTCCTCCGGCCTTGCTCCACTGCCCATCTTCTCACATTGCTGCATGTGGAAAATCCTGTATGTGGATCTTCTTTAGTTGTTTTCTTAAAATGTATCTTGGGCAGCGTACTTTCCATCTTTTAATCTCGTCCTCAAACCATTTTTGAGAAACCACCATGCTGCTATATGTCCCTTATTACATGGAATATGCTTCTTTTTTGTCGGTGTATGTGTCTTCAACTCGTGTTATTGGGCAGTAATTATTTCCTTTATACCTCCTTTTGCAAATAGGGCTATCTATTTTACCTCGTTGCTATTGCAACCTTTTGGTGAACTGCACAAATCACCTTTTTTAGTGTTTTGTGCAGTTCCCCCAAAATGTCACACGGGCAGCGTTTTTACATTTCTATGGGACTGCAGAAAGGGAGATTGGTTTTCATATCCTCCTCATCCAACTCCATGCCTAATCTTCTCCAACAAGTAGTTAGTCCTAAAGAGAGATCACAGAGGTGATCGGCTTCTATTTGTGTGTGTTATGTTTCATCATCTAGTTCCACTATTATTGTAATCCCACTGACTGAATATATTTGCAACCAGGGATGATCAGCTCGACTTTAGTGGAGCTGCACAAAGATTGTGATGTCATCCATACACCTCTTTTTTGGCTACAGAGCTGGGTGAAACTAGCTGCCAACCAATGAACATTGTGCCCAGGAAATGGAGCTATGCCTACAAACAACATCGATCAATTATGTATTTTTTATTTATACACCTTCTCACAACTTGTCTTCAGTTGTGATGTGAATATTGGCGCTGATCTGCGAACCATTGAGATGCATTAGCAGCCATGGTAGTTTCACTTGTATTTGATGGAATGTTGTAACGAGACAATCTTGAGGCAAGAGGACACATGAATCCTAAGTTGAAACCTTTTTTCGTGCGGGAACCAAAGTTGAAACCTTCATAGCATCACAGTACAATTTCATTAAAATTATGCGTACATATAAACAAAATCTGAAGGATTGATAGCAATGCCAGAAACAATTCAACTTCGTTTTGCCGACATGTGGGACATCCTTCAGCCGGCTCCACCTGCCATGCAACAATATTGAGTGCACAACTGCAGGGAAAGATTCACCCCGGTTGTTGTGCCGCAGTAATAATGACTAGTGAGCAGTCAAATCACAGAGCCCCACCTTTGCCACAGTAAGTTTCTCGGATGAAGCAACCATCATTTCTCTGTTCATTGAATCCACTGGTACTCCAATATTCCCACAGTAATAAGTTGCTCGGGAAAAGCAACCATCACTTCACCTTTCCAACAGTAAGTACTACCTCCTTTTTTTATTCTAGAAACAACCACACGGGAATATTGGACGGTAGGAGCACAGCAACTGAATCAAAAATCAAAACCAACCAATGAACTACTACTAATGGCGGGCGGTTGCTAGTATCATGTACTCCGTCCGTCCATGTATATAGGGCTTAATGCATTTTTCAAGACTAACTTTGGCCCTGTTTGGATCCATGGGTTAGAGTTAGTTTGAGCTAGTTGAGGCTCAAATAGCCATAAAGTATCCAAACATGAGGGTTAAATTGGAGCAAGTTGCACCAAACCCACCAAAAAACTATCCCACCCAAGAGGTGCTAATTAGAGACAGTTCTTATTGGGCCCACTGAAAAATCACTTTTCTCTCTCTATCCCACCAGCCAAGTGGTGCTAATTGGAGCTAGTTATCGTGGGGCACACTGAAAAATCACTTTTCTCTCTCCATCAAGTGAATTTATTGTCAATCTAACCCTGTCATCCAAACACCTCTTTGGCTACAGTTTGTTCAGGGTTAGTCATGATTCAGTCTAACCTCTAGCTAAGTTAGAGTATCCAAACAAGAGCAGTATAGGACATGAAAGTTGCTCAAAACATACCTTCAAATTCATACGTGAAAGGATCTTTTTTCTGAAACGGAACGTGAAATGATCTTCGAATGATATAGTTTTCAAATTATATAAAATCTTATTAATAGTCAAAGGATACCTCGAAGAATACATTAGGCCCTATATAAAATCGTATCAATAGTCAAAACCAAGTGTTCATACTACACCAAACACGTTCAAAATGAGAAACTAGACCCACTCATGGCATGACACGCCTTTCATGTTTGGTCAGTCGGTGAAGCGCTTCCTCTTCTTAGCATGACAATAGAGTATAGTCATTTTTTTAGAATGTTCTTGTATGTCTCTAACATGTGATGAGTTAACCGACCTTAATAGACGGCAAAGACGATAGCCCGCCACACATTCAGAGAGACGAGAAGCGAGAAGCGATACGGGCTGGTGGATTACTAGAGCTAGGTGTCGCACGGAGGCCAAGAAATATGGTGATAGCATGGGTTGGCCTTGTATGATGTAACTACACTAGGATGCAGTGTTTCGTACTCTTCTGGTCTACTGTGGAGATGATTTGTTGATTTTATATCGCTGAATAATATAAAATATTAGGACTATGGACGCTCCACCGCGAGGTTCCTTACTCCTTCTCGGTCATCGATAATCTATGTTCTTCTTCTCTCTTTTTTTGACGTGAGCTTAGTTCATCCTTTTGCCAACACGCGGGACATCTAGCATCAAGGTACACATGTCATGCAAGAAAATAGAGATAAGCAGTGCGTAAGTGAGTCGTGCATTACCATTGCACCTAGTACTACGCAATATTTTTTCTCCTCAATGGCACGTGAATAGTGCACGTACTCAGACTAGCCAAAGTGGGTAGTAACATACACTAGTAAGATACACATATCCCTAGAATATATTACTACCTTCATAGTGGGTAGTAACATAAGCATGGTGTCATGCAAAGTTTCCTTTATTAGGTTATAGACTCATATTGCATTGAGACATGTGATGTTACGGTAACTAGCTAAGTTACTCAAACTACCTCTCTCCTCATTAATGCATTGCCACATAAGCAAATTTTCTGAGTTGGACTCGATGTTACTGCTGAAGTTACTCCTATTGTGGCTAGTCTCAATGACGGAGCACAAGATGGTAGCCATGGACATGGTCGTCCCTTTTTGGAGAGAGTACTAAATATTAACTTTGATGTGTCCCGTCAACTCGCAGAACGATAAGAAGTGATACGTCTCCAGCGTATCTATAATTTTTTATTGTTCCATGATGTTATATTATCATTCTTGGATGTTTTATAATCATTTTATAGTCATTTTATATCATTTATTGGTACTAACATATTGACATAGTGCCAAGTGCCTATTCCCGTATTTTGCATGTTTTTTTACATCGCAGGTAATTAATATCAAACGGAGTCCAAACGCGGCAAAACTTTTTGTGGATTTTTTTGGACCAGAAGGCATCTAATGGGCCGGAGAAGCACTTGGGGGTGCTCCGAGGGGAGCACAACCCACCAGGCGGCGCCAGGGCCTCGGGTGCTCCCAGACCGCCTCTTTACTATATAAATACCCCAATATTCCAGAAACCCTAGGGGAGTCGACGAAAATCATTCCAGCCTCCGCAAGTTCCAGAAACACAAGATCCAATCTAGACACCATTACGGAGGGGTTCATCATCTCCATTGGTGCCCCTCCGATGATGCGTGAGTAGTCTTCTGTAGACCTTCGGGTCCGTAGTTAGTAGCTAGATGGCTTCCTCTCTCTCGTTTGATTCTCAATACAATGGTCTCTTGGAGATCCATATGATGTAATTCTTTTGTGGTGCGTTTGATGGGATCCGATGAACTTTGAATTTATGATCAGATCTATCTCTTTTCATCCATGAAAGTTATTTGTGTCTTCTTTGATTGTCTTCTTTGATCTCTTATATGCATGATTGCTTATAGCCTCGTATTTCTTCTCCGATATTTGGGTTTTGTTTGGCCAACTTGATCTATTTATCTTGCAATGGGAAGAGGTGCTTTGTGATGGGTTCGATCTTATGGTGCTTGATCCTAGTGATATAAGGGGAACTGACATGTATATGCCGTTGCCATTAAGGATAACAAGATGGGGTCTATTTCTACATAAATAGATCTTGTCTAATCATGTCATCGTTCTTATTGCATTACTCCGTTTTGCCATGAACATAATACACTGGATGCATACTGGATAGCAGTCGATGTGTGGATTAAAAGTAGTAGATGCAGGCATGAGTTAGTCTAGTAATCTTGGACGTGATGCCTAGATAATTATCATTGCATGGATATCGTCATGATTATTTGAAGTTCTATCAATCGCCCAATAGTATTTCATTTACGCACCATTTGCTATTTTTCTCGAGAGAAGCCACTAATGAAACCTACGACCCCCGGGCCTCTTCTCTAATATATTTGCCTTTGCGATTTATTTTCCTTTGCTTTTATTTCAGATCTATTAAACCAAAAATGCAAAAATACCTTGCTGTAATTTATTTTATTTGAGATATATTTATCCCATCTATCATATTTTTATCACGTTCGTTTGCCAATTTGTGGCAGTGTTACCCAAAAAGGATTGACAACCCCTTTTACACACGTCGGGTTGCGAGTTTTTGTTATTTGTGTGCAGGTGCTGATTATGTGGTGTTGCTTGGTTATCCTACTAGTTTGATAACCTTGGTCTCATCACTAAGGGAAATACCTACCGTCGCTGTGCTTCATCATCCCTTCCTCTTTGAGGAAAACCGACGTAGTTCTAGCAGACATCAAAAAGAATTTATGGCGCCGTTGCCGGGGAGACATCATCAACATCTACCAGGTTCCGAATCACAAATATCATCTACTTGCAATTTACATTATTTGTCATTTGCCTCTCGTTTTCCTCTCACCCACTTCACAAAAATTTGCAATTTTATTCGCCCTCTTTTTCGTTAGCCGTTTTCTCGTCAGATCTCTTGTTTGTTATCTCTACTTGTGTTACCATGTGCCTTCTATTTGCTTGCATCTTTTCTAGCTAATAATCTATTGTTATGGATCTTCATCCACTTGCTAATATTTTCAAAAGATCCAATTATGATGAACCAATTTCTAGTGAATTGATTTCACTGGATTATCTTTATGAAGTTTTGCTTGAGATCTATGAATCTGAAAATTGTGATGAAGTGTTAAATGAAGGAATTTATAAAGTTATTCATGATAACTCCTTGAATGAAAAGCATGATTTCAATGATTTTATTATAAATTATATTAATATAAATTGTGTTAATGATATGCAAAACCCCAAGCTTGGGGATGCTAATTTTGCTATGTTCACTACTTGTTGCAATGATCATGATTGGGGTGACAATGTTTCTCATGATCCTAAAAATTTATTTAAGCCTCATGATGAATATGATATTGATAATAATGTTTGCAATAATATTGAAACTGGGTTTGGAACAGTGTCAACTTCGAGTAAAAATAATCCCACATATTTGGAGAGTGTTCAATCTTATGAATTTTTTGATAAAAGTGGGTTTGAAGAGGTCATGACTTTAGTTGATGATAATCCCACTACCTTGGAAGATTGTAAAAGTTTTATGCATGTGGATCATGGAGAGAAAATTGTATATGATAGCTATATTGTTGAATTTGATTATGATCCTACATGTAACTTTGAGAGAGGAAAATATGGTTGTAGAAATTTTCATGCTAGTAAATTACCTCTCGTTATGTTGAGATTGTTATTGTTTCTTTGTTCTTCCTTGCATATGCTAGTTTTTGATTGCCATGATAATTTGTTTGCTTATAAAATCCGTATGCATCGGAAGTATGTTAGACTTAAATATGTTTGTCTCATGTATTATGATGCTCTCTTTGTGTTTTAATTCTTGTCTTTCATGCGAGCATCATTAAAATTATTATGCCTAGCTAGGGGCATAAAAACATGGCGCTTGTTGGGAGGCAATCCAATGAATAAATTTTATTTTTGTCTTTTTCTTTCTTTTTTCTTTGCGTTGTGTGCTTCTTTTGATGATTCTATGGTTTTCTTTGAAGAGTTTTTTCCATAGAAAAGTTGGAATACAATAGATACAATGCAAGAATAAAATATTAGTTAGTTTGCAAGAACACTTGTAGTAGTGATTTGTTTTCTTATACTAACGGATCTCATGAAGGTTTTGTTGAGTTTTATGTGATTGAAGTTTTCAAGTTTTGGGTGATGTTACGATGGATGAAGGAATAAGGAGTAAGAAGAGCCTAATCTTGGGGATGCCCATGGCATCCCAAGCTATTATCCAAAGAGAAGCAATCAACTAAGCTTGGGGATGCCCCAAGTGGCATCCCCTCTTTCTTCTAACGACCATCTCTATTTTACTCGAAGCTATATTTTTATTCGTCACATACTGTGAATTTTGCTTGGAGTGTCTTGTAAGGTATGAGTCTTTGCTTGTTTTTCTTTGTGTTTTAAGTCTTGAATCGTTGCTAGACACACCTATTTGAGAGAGCCAAAATTATGCCATGACTTGTTAGAATTGCTCTCTATGTTTTACTTAAATCTTTATGAGCTATGGAATTACTCTAGTGCTTCACTTATATCTTTTTGAGCATGGTGTGCTTTAGTATTTTTGAAGAAATGCTCTCTTGCTTCACTTAGATTTATTTGAGAGTTAGTAAAATTTTGAAGAAATTCTCTCTTGCTTCACTTAAATTAATTTGAGAGAAAGAAATATTATGCTGATGATCTTCACTTATATTTTTTTGAGCTTATCGAAAGCAGCACATGAATATTAGTCCCAAAGTGATAGATATCCAAGAAGGGTATAATAAAAACTTTCATGAAGATCATTTGACAAAATAAACTTGATTCCTTGTAATAGTTTTGAGATATGATGATGTGATATGTGAGTCATGTTGATGAGTAATTATGCTTTAGTAAGAATATTGGTGTTAAGATTTGTGATTCCCTATGCAGGCACGAAAGTCAATAGTTATGCAATGAAATTAGATCCTACTTGTGGTGCATTATTCGGTATTAATTATGCTAAACTAGTCGTCAACCCGTGCGACCGCACGGGCTAGTTATTTTGGTAACTACTTTGAGGAATACTTTTTTTAATATTGGTTAAATATAAGAACACACAGTTATGAGGTTATGATCTTGAATTAAATTCTTACCACAGTTTCTTCTTTAGTCATACAATTAAGTAACATTTGTATATCCCATCAAAACACATTAGTTTGTTTTCCTTGGCCTACAATATCTTAATGGTTTCTTCATTATGTGTCAAAAGCTGCCACCATTTATAAAATTCATAATCTATGAAAGAAGTTCCACCATTTATTTACTCTCCTCCATGTGTATTTATTATATAAATATGTTTTGTGGAAAAAGTGAAGCATACAATCACTAATGCTTCAATTGTGGAAACAAATGATATTTGGATGTTTACAAACAAAACTGCTGACAATACTTTCTTAATTATAGTGTACAATTGTTGAACCACAGAGAGCAGCATGATGTTTGTATCATGCCATACTGTGAAGCAACTAAATAAACTTGAGTTCATGAAGTTTTGCCATGCTGTTATGTTGAGAAACACATGATTTCTTCATATACTGATTAGTAATTGCCCACATGGAATTGTTGGTCGATTTTACACACTGAACATCACAAACACAATAAGTTTGTTTTTGACTATATAATTATAAAAAATCATAGAAAAATATAAGCATACACAATTTTCACAGATAATAGTACACCTTTAGTGTCATCTCTTCCATGTACCTAAAAGAGAATCTCCCAGTAGCGGCCACTTAATTATTTGCCCAATCTCATAAATCAAGTGGAAGTGCGATCAAATATTCAAATGTTTATACATACCACATGTATTGCTTTGGTTGCCAGGTGTCATATGATCCCCATCACTTTACAAAATATGAAAAATTGATTATATATTAGCAAGAAAGAGATATGGTGTGGGCTAAGATTAATATAATTAATTACGCAAAGAAAAATATAGGTGAATCGAAAAGATTTTTTGTTCTTTTCAACATTAATCAAAATTACATGTTGTTTTTGAGTTAGAAGCAGAAACAAAAATCATGCATGTACATAAAATATGTGAGTAGAGATAATATTGCCTCGCTTTATAACTCCATGAAAAACAATCGAACTTCCAAGTTGTCGTATAAAACAGTGTACCAATAGGCAACTACTCCCGAAGTAAACTTTGCCTAGCAATACCTTATAAATGGACTCGCTGCTACTCTAGTTGAGTGATGCTACACGTATTGTCCTATCCTAGTACGACCAATGACTTTCTCATAGAAAAATACGGCCAATGACATTGTATGTTGGTAAATCTCTTGTTTTCAACCTGTATGGTCCACATTTGTGTCCTACCGCCATCCGTCAGCAAAGCATCTGTAACACCCCGGATGTAACTTGCCTTATCTGTATTCCAACTCTTGTCGTTTCCAGCACTAAGTTATGTTATTTTCCTCGTTGTCGGATTTTTTTCTTCGTGTGTTTTTGTCTTTGTCATGCATCTCATATCATGTCATCATGTGCATCGCATTTGCATACGTGTTCGTCTCATGCATCCGAGCATTTTCCCCATTGTCCGTTTTGCATTCCGGCGCTCCTATGCCCTCCGGTGTCCCTTTCTACCTCTTTTCGTGTGCGGGTGTTAAACGTTCTCGGATTGGACCAAGACTTGTCATGCGGCCTTGGTTTACTACCGGTAGACCACTCGTCAAGTTTCGTGCCATTTGGACTTCGTTTGATACTCCAACAGTTAACCGAGGGACTGAAAAGGCCTCGTATGTGTTGCAGCCCAACACCCTTCCAAAGTGGCCCAAAACCCACCGAAACCCTCTCCATCATCTAGATCGTTCAATCACGACCGCGTGGCCACAAACCGCACCTCGTTTGGAGCTTCCTAGCTCCCTCTACCTCTATAAATAGACCCCCCTTTCCAAATTTCGGATCTCTCCCCCGAAACCCTAGAAAAAACCCTCGCGCCGCCGCCGGACAACGTCCGCCTGCGCCGGACGTGTCCATTCCACCCCGCAGCCACTGTGGGCTCGACACATGTCCCGGGTGGGTACCACTTCGCCGCGCCACCGCCCGAGGCCCGCGAAGCCCACTCCGGGCCCCCGCGAGCCCGTTCCTTCGCACGCGCCCACCGCCTACCTCCTCCTGCCAAGCGTCGCCATCTGCTTCAACACCGGCCGCCTCCGCCGCCCGCAAGCTCGCCGCCGACCCCGCCGCGCACCGAGTTCCTCCACCGCAGCCCCCTCGTCGCCCCTCGCCGTCCCCGACTCCGGCCAAGTTCCCGGCGACCTCTCCGACCTCCTCCGGCCTCCCTCGTCAACTCCGACGTTCCCCCGACGAGCAGCTCTGGCCGGATCGAGCAACTCCGGCGAACTGCTACTGTGAACTCCGGCGAGATCCAGATCTGGATTGGATCGGTTGACTTTTTCGCCCGAAACCCTAGTTTTTATGCATTCTTTGCCATGTCATAACTTCATCACCGTGGCTCCGATTCGCGCGTGTAGCATATCGAAATGTTCGTCTCGTCGAGTACTTCATTTTATCTCATTGCATCATTTTCATTAGAGCTCATCTTGATGCCCGAAATGCTGTTGGTAGAGGGCTATGTGATGATTAGTTTCAGATCTGTTTCAACAGATGCACTTTTGTCATTTTTGCCATGTTTAATTTTAGCATGCTATGATCCTGAGCCCTACATGAGTTTTGAAGTATGCCATGCCATCTTTACAGGGGTGTATGTCATGTATTTTTGTGATCTCTGTGGTGACTAGCACAAGCATGCAAAGTAGCTTACTTAATGTTGCTGATTTCAGGGACTTACAAATATTCTAAGTCTCTACCATGTCCTTATTTTTATGCCATGTGTTCATGTCGATACCTAGTGATCCGTGCCTCTTTTGAGCATGATCAGTAAAGATGTTTTGTAGATATTGTGGTGCTCTATCCATCCATGTCTTCGTTTGCATTTATGGAGCACCCTAGCTTGAGTTAATCGAGCTCTACTGTTGCTATAAAATGCTCCTGGCAGATTGTTGACATGTTTAGCAATTTTGCCGAGCTTGTTGTAGTTGATCGGTGCATGCTATGTTGTTGTTCTTGCCATGTCTAGCTTATATGCCATTTCTACTTGCTGGGTGTATGCTTAGTTTGTCATGTCTTTCCTCGTAGTGAGTGCATCGACCTCGTAAACATGCCTACTTGATATCTGTTTTGCCATGTTCCAGTTTTTCACTAAGTCTAAATCTGTTAGCGTTAATTGCTATGTTCATGTGGTTGCAATTGTATTTTCTGATCCCTTTTGGCTTATGATCACTAAGGGACTTTTGTTGTATGCTTTGAGTAGCTTCATACCATGCCTTATTTTGCCATGATATGTTCCTGTAGCATGTAGTTTTTGTGCTATAAACATTGCTTCCTGATGTTAAATTCCTGACTTGCTATTAATTTCACTAAGTCTGTAACCTGTTATCTTTTTGCACTTTTGCCATGCTTGTTTGAACCTGTTATTGAGTGAATTAGCCATAGCTCAGTGTTCACATTTTGTCAAGCATCTTGAGTGGATCCCTGCCATGTATTTTGTTTCTATGTTAGAATGCTGTAGCATGTTGTTCTTGATGCATTTAGATGGTCTCGTGCTGTTAATCGCAGACCGGTGCCATATTTGTTTTGCTTGTCATTTCCAAACCGTGCATCCGATTCTGGTGATCTTTATATCGATTTCGACCGAAATCAACTCCTCTTTCCAGTGGCACTCTTGGTTTTCCAACTTGAGGCCAGGTTCCGTCATTCCTTTCCGAATCATGCATATGCATCACATATCGCATCCCGCATATCATACCATGTTTGCATCATGTTGTTTGTGCATTGCACATGGTTGATTGTGTTCCTTTTGCTTGTTGTTCTTGCTTTGGGTAGAGCTGGGAGACGAGTATGTGATCGAGGAGCCCGTTGAGTACGCTTATGAGGATCAAGACAACTCTGAGAACTTTGCAGGCAAGATGACCATACCCTCGAAATCAGTTCTAACTTTGCTTGCTAGATGCTCGCTATTTTGCTATGCCTATGCTACGATACCTACCACTTGCTTATCATGCCTCCCATATTGCCATGTCAAACCTCTAGCCCACCATGTCCTAGCAAACCGTTGTTTGGCTATGTTACCGCTTTGCTCAGCCCCTCTTATAGCGTTGCTAGTTGCAGGTGAAGATTGGAGTTTGTTCCTTATTTGGAACATGTTTATTGTTGGGATATCATTATTATATCTTGTTTATATTAATGCACCTATATACTTGCTAAAGGGTGGAAGGCTCGGCCTTATGCGTAGTGGTTTGTTCCACTCTTGCTGCCCTAGTTTCCGTCATATCGGTGTTATGTTCCCGGATTTTGCGTTGCTTACACGGTTGGGTTATAATGGGACCCCCTTGACAGTTCGCCTTGAATAAAACTCCTCCAGCGATGCCCAACATTGGTTTTACCATTCTCCACCTAGCCTCTTTTTCCCTTGGGTTTCCGGAGCCCGAGGGTCATCTTTATTTAAACCCCCCTGGGCCAGTGCTCCTTTGAGTGTTGGTCCGAACTGGGCAGCCTGCGGGGCCACCTCGGGGCAACTCGAGGGTTGGTTTTACTCGTAGCTTGACCTATCTGAGTGTGCCCTGAGAACGAGATATGTGTAGCTCCTATCGGGATTTGAAGGCACATTCGGACTGTGTTGCTGGCTTGTTTTACCATTGTCGAGATGTCTTGTAACCGGGATGCCGAGTCTGATCAGAATTTCTTGGGAGAAGGAATATCCTTCGTTGACCATGAGAGCTTGTGATGGGCTAAGTTGGGACACCCCTGCAGGGATTTGAACTTTCGAAAGCCGTGCCCGCGGTTATGGGCAAATGGGAATTTGTTAATGTCCGGTTGTACTATACTTGAACTTAACTTAATTAAAATGACTCAACTGAGTGTGCGGCCGTGATGGTCTCTTTTCGGCGGAGTCCGAGAAGAGAACACGGTCTCGAGTTATGTTTGATCGTAGGTTGTGCTAGGATCACTTCTTGATCATAGTTCTTTGACCGTGCCTTTGCCTCCTCTTCTCGCTCTCACTTGCGTATGTTAGCCACCATATATGCTAGTCGCTTGCTGCAGCTCCACATCATACCTTTACCTTACCTATAAGCTTAAATAGTCTTGATCACGAGGGTGTGAGATTGCTGAGTCCCCGTGACTCACAGATTTCTTCCAAAACCAGATGCAGGGACCGATGATACCATTCCAGGAGATTCAACTGAGCTCATGTGGGAGTTCGATGAGGACTCAGGACGATACTATGTGTATTTCCCAGATGATCAGTAGTGGTGCCCAGTTGGGGCGATCAGGGACTATGTTGCATTTGGGGTTTATCTTTATTTTGGTTCCGTAGTTGGACCTTGAGTGTAATTGGATGAATGTAATGTTATTTATGCTATTTGTGTGACGTGGCGAGTGTAAGCCAACTATGTTATCTCTTTCCCCTTATTTATTACATGGGTTGTTGTGAAAATTACCTCACTTGTGACATCACTTTCAGTGCGGTTATGCCTCTAAGTCGTGCTTCGACACGTGGGAGATATAGCCGCATCGAGGGCGTTACAAGTTGGTAATCAGAGCCTTCCCCGACCTTAGGATCCCCCTGCTTGATCGAATCGTTGGCGTTGTTGAGTCTAGAAAAATGTTTTGAGTCATTTAGTATTATATATATCGGAGAGTAGGACTTTTTTTACTCCTCAGTACCTTCGTCGCTTTGGTGAGGCATCCTGACATAGAGTTTTGACTCTTCTCTTCTCAAATTTCACTAAAAAAAATTTAGGATCACGCGGGTATCTTGGAATCGTTCCAATGGTTTTGTGACGAGAACATTGTTCGTGGTGCCTCCTGACATTTAGGGGTCATGGCAGTGTCTCGGGGAGTTGAGCTCTGAGGTGTTGTCGTCACAATTTTGTCGTTGCAATTCCGGAATACCTGAGTTTCGCCAACATCGAAAATCTCTTTTATGCAGTTGTTGGTGAGATACCTTGATGCCACCCAGTACTGGGGCGGGAGTTCGGGAGTATCGCCATAACTCGTATAACGGATGCTTTTCGAAGGTTGAGATAAATGATTTTCGAAGGTTTCTTGGTTATGTGTTAAAGGATGGATACAGCTGGATGTAGGATTTGCTAGCTTTGGGTGACATATTATGCTTCCCCTGTATCCCCAACACCTGATTGCATAATCGGAAAGGTTCGGGAGTTTCATAGGTGGGAATTCATGTATCTCTAGTATTTCTTCCACGAATATTTGGTTTGGGATTAGGGAATCCTCACCAAGTATTTGTTCTTGTCCGTACCTTGTGGTTTTATTCTTCTACCTCTATCTAAGTGGCTTCTCAATTTATGGAAATGTGACCATTTCAATTGGAATGCATTCGTTCATTTTGTTCGGATGTTAAGACTATATGTTGCAATTTCGATCCTTTTGATTCAGCTTGAATATTTGTCTGTCAAGATGCTAACGGATGTCACCCTCTTCAGGATGGCTCCTCCAGCGCGCACGACTCCGAATCCTGATCTGCCACCACCACCTCCACATTCGGAGGCATGGAAAGCTGTGATGGCCGCTACCAATGCAAACACGCAGATGCTTTTGCAAATTTTGCAAGAGCGCAACCAAGGGAATCATGGCCATGGCAACAATCAGAATCAGTTTGCTACACTCAACCAGTTCCTCGCTAATCAGCCAAAGAACTTCAGCAACTGTGTTGAGGCAACAGATGCTGATGATTGTCTCGTGGATATCTGCAAGAATTTCGAGTGCAGCAACGTCAGGCCTGAGGGCTTTGTCAAGTTTGCCTCGTTCCAACTCAAAGACAAGGCTGCAGAATGGTTTCAGCAGTACAAAGATTCCAGAGGAGGCCATGTGATTACCTAGGATGAATTCCGTCAAGACTTCAAAGCTCACGACATTCCTCAGAATGTTGTTGAGAGCAAGCGTGAGGAATTCCGCAACCTGAAGCAAGGAAGCTTGTCTGTTTACCAGTACAACATCATGTTTTAGAAGCTCGCCCGCTTTGCCAAGCAAGACGTCCCTGATGAGAAGAGCATGATATATCAGTTCAGGGGTGGCCTCAGAGAAGATCTTCAACTAGCTCTCGTGCTCTTTGAGTCAAAGAAGTACGATGAGTTTTACAACATGGCACTGAAACAAGAGACCTCTTAGCTGAAGCACGATCCTTCCAAGAAGCGAGTCAGAGATGCGACTTCTTCTTCCTCAACTCAAGTGGCTACTAAGTAGCAAAAGTATTGGCTGCCTCCTCCTCTGTTCCGTCAGCCTTATCAACAGAAGAGCAAAGGCGGCAAAGGATCTTCCCACCCACCCAACCCAGGCTTTCAGAACAAGACTTCGTCTCAAGCTCCAAGGTCAAGTGCTCCGTATCACCGTCCGCTCTCGGAGGTCACGTGCAACAAGTGTCAGCAGAAGGGTCACTATGCCAAAAAATGCTTCAATCAGAGGCGTCTTCCTCCTCCTCCCGTGAGATCTGTGTAACACCCTTGATGCGAAGATATCTCCCACGTATCGAGGCACGACTTAGAGGCATAATCGCATTGAAGGCACGTGTCGCAAGTAAGGCAATCTTCATAACATCCCATGTAATATAAATAATAAAGGGGAGATAACATAGTTGGCTTACACTCGCCATGTCAATCAAGATACATAAATAACATTACATCATCCAAACACTCATGGCCCGACTACGGTGCCAAAATAAAAGATAACCCAACATGCGACATGGTCCCGATCACCCCCAACTGGGCACCACTACTGATCATGAGGAAAGGAAACATAGTATCGCTGAGAGTCCTCGTCGAACTCCCACTTGAGCTCGAGCGCGTGACCTGGAGCGGAATCATCAGGCCCTGCATCTGGTGTAATAGTAATCTGTGAGCCACATGGACTCAGCAATCTTGCACACTCGCTATCAAGACTATTTAAGCTTAAATGGGTAAGGTAAGGTAAATATATGTGGAGCTGCAGCAAGCGACTAGCTTATATGGTGGCTATCCTGTTTGCAAAAGAGAGCGAGAAGAGAAGGCAAAGCATGAGCGAGAAACTAGAGGACAACCTGCGCAAACATTACTCCAACACCGTGTCCACTTCCCGGGCTCAGTTGATTCGGTAACACACTCAGTTGATTCATTTTAATTAAATTAAGGTTCAAGTTATCTACAATCGGACATTAACAAATTCCCATCTGCCTATAACCACGGGCACGGCTTTCGAAAGTTCAAATCCCTGCAGGGGAGTCCCAACTTAGCCCATGACAAGCTCTCACGGTCAACGAAGGAATAGACCTCCTCCCGAGACATTTCGATCAGACTCGGTACCTCGGTTCTTCAAGACACTTCGACAGGTTAAAACAAGACCAGCAACACCGCCCAAATGTGCCAACAAATACCGATAAGGGCACACTCAGATGAGCGCTCCATACAACTAAAACCAAACCTCGAGTTTCCCCGAGGGGGCACTGCACAGGACTCTAGTTTGGACCAACACTCAGAGAAGCACTGGCCTAGGGGGGCTAAAATAAGATGACCCTCGGGCTCCGGAAACCCAAGGGAAAAAGAGGCTAGGTGGCAAATGGTAAGACCAAGTTTGGGCATTCCTGGAAAAGCTTTAATCAAGGCGAACTATCAAGGGGTTCCCATTATAACCCAACCGCGTAAGGAACACAAAATGCGGGAACATAACACCGATATGACGGAAACTAGGGCGGCAAGAGTGGAACAAAACACCAGGCGAGAGGCCGAGCCTTCCAACCTTTACCAAGTATATAGATGCATTAAGATAACATGGCAATATAATGATATCCCAACAAGTAAAATAATGTTCCAACAAGGAACGGTCTCCAATCTTCACCTTCAACTAGCAACGCTATAAGAGGGGCTGAGAAAAGCGGTAACATAGCCAATCAACGGTTTGCTAGGACATGGTGGGTTAGAGGTTTGACATGGCAATTTGGGAGGCTTGAAAGCAAGTAGTAGGCATCGTAGCATTGGCATAGCAAAAGAGCGAGCAATCTAGCATAGCAAAGATACTAGTGATTTCGAGGGTATGATCATCTTGCCTGCAAAGTTGTCAGAGTTGACTGGATCCTCGAAAGCAAACTCAACGGGCTCCTTGTTAGCGAACTCGTCTCCCGGCTCTACCCAAACAAGACAAACAAGCAAACGGAACACAATCAACCACGTGCAAAGCTCAAACAATATGATGCAAAGACGGTATGCTATGCGGGATGCGAGGCGGGGTGCATATGAAAGATTTGACAAGGGATGCATGAACCTGGCCTCAACTTGGGAATCCAAGTCTGCCACTGGAAAGATGAGATGAAATCACTTGAAAACAATATAAAGAACACCGTAATCGGAGTTACGGTTTGGAAATGGCAAGCAATTCAAATATGACACCGGTCTGCGATTTACAGCAAGTAGCCATCTAAATGCAATGAAATGAACATGCTACAGCACCCAAGCATGACAACAAAAATACATGGCAGGGATGCATTCAATATGCTTAACAAAAGTCTAGCACTAAGATATGGCCAATTCATCCATAAACAGGTTCAAACAAGCATGGCAAAAATGCATATGGTAAACAGATTTCAGACTTAGTGAAATTAACACTTGTCTGGAATTTCAGATCAGGTCGCACTCTTTGGAGCAACAAAACTACATGCTACAGGACCTGAACATGGCAAATTAAAACATAGCATGGAGCTACTCTAAGATCTTAACAAAAGTCCCTTAGTGACCTTGAGCCAAAAGGGATCAGAAAATACAATTGCAAGCATGTGAACATGGCAAAAACATAATCAGTTCTCAGACTTAGTGAAAACTGGAGCATGCTGAAAACAGATATCAAGTAGGCATGTTTACGAGCTCAATGAACTCACTACGGAGCAAGTCATGACAATATAAGCATACACCCATCAAGAATACAGAAAATTCAAGCTAGACATGGCAAGAACAATAGCATAGCATGCACGGATCAACTACAACATCATCGGCAAAATCGCTAACAAATAGACAATCTGCCCAGATTCATGAAGTAGAAAAAGTAGAGCTCGATTGACTCAAGCTAGGGTGCTCCATAATTGCAAACAAAGACATGGATGGATAGAGCACTACAAGATTAACAAAACATCCTTACTGATCATCCTCAAAAGAGGCACGGATCACTAGGAAACAACAAGAACATATGACCGTATGAGATAAACAGCTCAAGGACTTAGTGGAAATGCTATGTCCCTGAATCAGCATTACCAAGTGCCTCACTTTGCAAGCTTGTGCTAGTCACCACACACATCACAAAAATACATGGGTTGCACCTCTGGAAAGATGACAAAACCCTTAACAAAACATATGTAGAGCTCATGAGCATATCATGCACACAATATTCATGGCGAAAATGACAAATATCTAAATGGAGTAGCAGATCTGACAATTATCTCAAGTAGCCCTCTTCTAACAGAATTTCGGGCATCAAGATGAACTCAAATGAAAATGATGCAATGGAATGAAATGATGTGCTCTCTGAGGCGAACATTTTGATATGCTATATGCCCAAAACGGAGCTATGGATGCAAAGTTACGACATGATGAACAGGGCAACATGAACTAGGGTTTCGGGCAAAAAGTCAACCGGATCCGATCCAGATCTGGATCTGGCGTGTTTCCTGAGGATGGCCGGAGTGAGTTTGTCGGAGTTCCTGTTCACCGGGGAGGAGAGGATGCCAGACTTGGGGCTTGCTGGGGCGAGGAGAGACCGGGGCGCTGGAGAGGCCGGAGGAGCTCGGAGGAGGCGCGGGCGAGGGAGAGGCGGCGCGAGGAGGCGGGCGCCCGCGGCCACGGTCGGGCGGCGATGCGGGCCGGGGGGCCCGGCCTGGGCTACGGCGGGCCGGCGCGGGTGGCGGCGCGGTGATGTGGGCGCGAGGACGGCGGCAAATGGAGGGTTGACACGTGGCGGCGGCGCTCGGGTCGGACACGCCCGGCCCGGCAGTTTTCGTCCGGCGGCGCGAGGGGATGCGGAGGTTAGGGTTTCATCCGGATTTCGAATGGGGGAGATATTTATAGGCATAGAGGGAGCTAGGAGAGTCCAAATGAGGTGCGGTTTTTGGCCACGCGATCGTGATCGAACGCTCTAGATGATGGAGAAGGTTTAGGTGGGTTTTGGGCCAAATTGGAGGGGTGTTGGGCTGCAACACACACGAGGCCTTTTCGGTCCCTCGGTTAAACGTTGGAGTATCAAACGAAGTCCAAATGATACGAAACTTGACAGGCGGTCTACCGGTAGTAAACCAAGGCCGCTTGGAAACTCTCGGTCCAATCCGGAAATGTTTAATCCCCACACACGAAAGAAGGGTAGAAATGACCACCGGAGGAGAAGGAAGCGCCGGAATGCAAAACGGACAACGGGGAAAATGCTCGAATGCATGAGATGAACACATATGCAAATGCAATGCACATGATGACATGATATGAGATGCATGACAACGATAACAACACACAAAGACAAAAACCCGAACCCGAGAAAATAAAATAACTTAAAGCCGGAAACGGCAAGAGTTGGAGTACAAATTGGGAAAGTCATATCCGGGGTGTTACAACACTCCACCACTATGAAAGGATCTCGTCCCAAGATCTAGGACTGAGAGAACGCCGGGTACTCAGAACGGAGGTGATCCTCGCGTTCCCAGGTAGCTTCATGGTCGGAATGGTGTGACCACTTGACTTTGAGGAATTTGATCGACTTGTTGCGAGTCTTGCGTTCAGTCTCTTCAAGAATAGCAATGGGGTGCTCACGATAGGAGAGATCTTCTTGGAGCTCAATGTCCTCGAAGATGACGGTGCGATCAGGAGTCTTGAAGCACTTTCAGAGCTGAGAGACATGGAACACGTCATGAACATTTGCAAAGTTTGAAGGAAGCTCGAGTTGATAGGCGAGATCGCCTCTCTTGCTGACAATCTTGAAAGGTCCCACGTATCTAGGGGCAAGCTTCCCTTTGATATCGAAGAAACGAGTACCTTTCATAGGAGAGACGCGGAGGTAAACATGATCTCCGATCTCGAAAGCCAAATCACGGTGCTTACTATCATAGTAGCTCTTCTGGCGGGATTGGGCTGCTTGGAGGTTATCTCGAATGACTTTGCACATTTCCTCTGCCTCTGTGATTAAGTCATTACCCAAAAGCTGACGTTCACCGGTTTTAGACCAGTTGAGAGGGGTACGGCACTTCCTGCCATACAGAATTTCAAATGGGGCCTTGCCCGAACTTGCTTGAAAACTGTTGTTGTAGGAGAATTCAGCATAAGGAAGACAATCCTCCCACTTCATGTCGAAGGAGATCACACAAGCCCTGAGCATATCTTCAAGAATCTGGTTGATACGCTCGACTTGACCGCTAGTTTGAGGATGGAAAGCTGTGCTGAAGCGGATGTTGGTGCCCATGGCCTTCTAGAAAGAATCCCAAAACTTGGAGGTAAAGATGCTGCCACGGTCTGAAGAGATCACTTGTGGAATACCATGCAGAGAGACAATACGAGAGGTATAGAGCTTCGCCAATTAAGCTGCAGTGACTGACTCTTTGATAGGCAGAAAGTGAGCCACTTTAGTGAGTTTGTCGATGACAACGAATATAGCATCATTGCCATGCTTGGACTTCGGAAAACCCGTCACGAAGTCCATCTCAATGTGGTCAAACTTCAATTCTGGAATGGCAAGAGGTTGGAGGAGACCAGCTGGCCTTTGGTGTTCTGCTTTCACTCTTCTGCAGACATCACATTCATTCACGAATTGAGCAATCTCGTGCTTCATTCGAGTCCACCAATAAGCCTGCTTTAGGTCCTGATACATCTTCGTGCTCCCAGGGTGGATGGAGAGGAGAGAATTGTGAGCCTCGTTCATGATCACTTTACAAAGGTCACCTGTGGGCACAGTAATACGATCCTCGAAGAAGAGAGTATCCTTGTCATCAAGGCGGTAGAACTTGTACTTGGGTTGACTCTTGGCAATCCCAATCTTCACCTTTTTCACCATAGCATCAAGAAGCTGGGCTTGGCGAATCTGGTCTTCTAAGGTAGGAGAGACTTCAAGGTTGGCGAGGAAACCTTGAGGAACAACTTGCAGATTAAGTTTGCGGAAAGCTTCACAAAGCTCGGGTTGATAAGGCTTGAGAATCAGACTGTTGCAGTAAGCCTTTCTGCTCAATGCGTCAGCGATCACATTGGCCTTTCCTGGAGTATACTCGATACTCGGATTCTACTCTTGAATCATTTCGACCCATCGAGTTTGCCTGAGGTTGAGATTAGGCTGAGTGAAGATGTACTTGAGACTCTTGTGATCAGTGAAGATGTCCACTTTTCTTCCCAATAAGAGATGTCTCCAAGTCAAAAGAGCATGCACAACTGCCGCCAACTCGAGATCATGAGTGGGGTAGTTCTTCTCATTGGGCTTCAACTGGCGAGAGGTATAAGCAACAACTTTCTTCTCTTGCATCAACACTGCGCCAAGACCTTCGAGAGAGGCATCACAAAAGACCTCGTACGGCTTGGATTCATCAGGCGGAGTCAGAACTGGAGCAGTGATCAATTTCTCTTTCACAGTGTTGAAAGCAATGTCACACTCCGGAGACCAAACGTACTTGACGTGCTTCTGGAGAAGATTTGAGAGAGGCTTCGCGATCTTAGAAAAGTTTTCAACGAATCTTCGACAGTAGCTTGCGAGACCGAGGAAGCTACAGAGTTGCTTCACGTTCTGAGGAGGTTCCCAATTCACAATTGCAGACACCTTCTCAGGATTCACGGCAATGCCCTTGGCAGAGATGATATGACCAAGATAAAGAACCTCATCGAGCCAAAATTCGCACTTGGAGAACTTGGCGTAGAACTGATGTTCTCTGAGCTTATCGAGCACCAAACGCAAGTGCTTGGCATGATCTTCCTTGTTCTTCGAGAAAACTAGAATGTCGTCGAGATAGACCAAAACGAAGTCATTGGTGTAGGCGTTGAAGATGAAGTTCATCATGCGAGAGAACGTCAGAGGAGCGTTGACGAGGCCAAAAGACATGACAGTGTATTCATATGAACCATAGCTTGTCCTGAAAGCCGTCTAGGGAATATCTTGCTCACGGATACAAATCTGATGATAACCCATACGGAGATCAAGCTTGGAGAAAACTTGGGCACCTTTCAGTTGTTCGAACAGCTCGTTGATGTTGGGAAGTGGATATTTGTTCTTGATGGTCTTCTTGTTCAATGGACAGTAATCAACACAAAGTCGGTCCGTTCCATCCTTCTTCTTCACAAAAAGAACACCACAACCCCACGGAGAAGAACTAGGCCGGATGAGACCCATTTTCTCTTGAATATTGAGTTGCTTCTTCAGCTCCTTCAACTCTTCAGGTCCGAGCTTGTAAGGACGCTTGCACACAGGTTCCGTGCCGGGCTCAAGATCAATAACGAATTCAACTAGTCGGTGCGGAGGCATTCCCGGAAGCTCTTCTGGAAAGACATCTTGATATTCGCAAACGACTGGAATTTGCGAGAAAGCATCCAGTTCACCCTTCTCATTGAGAGAAAACAGACGGATGGTATTATCCCGAGCGGCAAAGACAATTACATCCTCAGACGAATGAGTCAATTGAATCTGCCTGGCAGCACAATCAAGATGTGCCTTGTCCTTAGAAAGCCAATCCATCCCGAGAATAAGATCAATATCCGAGTTACCAAGAACAATTGGGGAAGAAAGAAACTTGTAGTCGCCCAAGGTGATAGTAACCTCCGGGACGCAGGTGTTTGCTGTCATCTTCTTGCCCGGTGACACAATTTGCAAGGAACTTTGCAGATACCGATAGTCGTACTCATACTTTGATGCAAAAGGTTTGGAAATGAAACAATGCGATACACCAGTGTCAAAAAGAACTTTTGCAGGAATATCGTTAACTGGAAGGTTACCCATGATGACATCTGACGAGTCCTCTGCCTGAGCTGCATTCATCAAGTTGACCTTGGCATGCTTGGGGTTATGCTTGACCACAGCTGTACTTGCCGATCTGACAGGAGGAGGAGGAGGAAGACGCCTCTGGTTGAAACACTTGTTGGCATAGTGACCCTTCTGTTGGCACTTGTTGCACGTGACCTCTGAAAGCGGACGGTGGTATGGAGCACTCGATCTTGGAGGTTGAGACGAAGTCTTGTTCTGAAAGCCAGGGTTGGGTGGGTGGGAAGATCCACTACCACCTTTGCTCTTCTGCTGATACGACTGACGAAACGGAGGAGGAGGAAGCCAATACTTCTGCTGCTTGGCCACTTGAGTAGAGGAAGAAGGAGTAACATCTCTGGCTCGCTTGTTGGAAGCGTCACACCTCAGTTGAGCGGCCTCTTGCTTCAATGCCATGTTGTAGAACTCATCGTACCTCAAGGGCTCAAAGAGAACAAGAGCTAGCTGAATTTCTTCTCTAAGACCACCCCTGAACTGGTATATCATGCTCTTCTCATCAGGGACGTCCTGCTTGGCAAAGCGAGCGAGCTTCTGAAACAACTTGTTGTAGTCATAGACAGACAAAGAGCCTTGCTTCAGGTTGCGGAATTCCTCACGCTTGCTTTCAACCACGCTCTGAGGGATACGGTGAGCTCGGAAATCTTGACGGAATTCATCCCAAGTGAATCCTTGTACTGCTGGAACCATTCTGCAGCTTGATCTTTGAGTTGGAAGGAAGCGAACTTGACGAAGTCCTCAGGCCTGATGTTACTGCACTCGAAATGCTTGCACAAATCCACGAGCCAATCGTCAGCATCAGCTGCCTCAACACAATTGCTGAAAGTCTTTGGCCCGTTAGCAAGGAACTGGTTGAGTGTAGCAGAGTGATTCTGATTGTTGCCTTGGTTCCCTTGGTTGCCTTGATTGCGCTCTTGAAGAATTTGCATGATCAACTGTGTGTTTGCATTGGTTGCGCCCATCACAGCTTGCCATTCCTCCAGAGGAGGTTGAGGTGGTGGCAGATCAGGATTCGGAGTCATGCGCGTTGGAGGAGCCATCCTGAAGAGGTTTACATCCATTAGCGCATTGATAGATAAAATGTAGCTGAATCCAACGAAATGAAAATTGCAACATATAGTCTTCACATCCGAACAAAATGAACGAATGCATTCCTCTTGAAATGGTCACATATCCATAAATTGAGAAGCCACTTAGAATTTAGGTAGAGAAATAAATCAACAAGGTACGGATCAAGAACGAATAATCGGTAAGAAATCCCAATCTCAAACCAAATATCCGTGGAATAAGAAACTAGAGCTACAAGAATTCCCACCTATGAAACTCCCGAACCTTTCCGGTTATGTAATCATGTGTTGGGGATATATGGGAAGCATAATATCTCACCCAAATCTAGCAAATCCTACATCCAGCTGTATCCATCCTTCAACACATAACTGAGAAAAACTTCGGAAACATCTACCTCAACCTTCAAAAAGCATCCGTTATACAAGTTATGGCGATACTCCCAAACTCCCACCCCAGTACTGGGTGGTGTCGAGGTTATCTCACCAACGAACTGCATAAAAGAGATTTTCGATGTCGGCGTACTAAACTCAGGTATCCCAGAACTGCAACGATAAAATTATGACGACAACACCTCAGAGCTCAACTCCCCGGGACACTTCCACAGAACCCCTGACAGGAGGCACCAAGACAATGTTATCGTCATAAAACCATCAGAACGATTCCAAGATACCCACGTGATCCTAAAAAATTTTTAGTGAAATTTGAGAAGAGAAGAGTCAAAACTCTACGTCAGGATGTCTTACCAGAGCGATGAGGAGACTAGGAAGTAAAAA